>NC_064852.1:47460734-47465105 GCF_024139225.1 Suncus etruscus
TAATCTTTTCACATAGCCAAGTAATATCTCACTGTTCTTTATCCAATAATTTCTCTGAGATACTTGGATTGTTTCCTGATTTTGGTTATTATGTATAGTGCTACAATGAAGAGAGGAAAGAAAATGTCATTTTTGAATAGAGTGTTTAGGCTATTGGGGTAGATGCCAAGAAGTAGAGCTGCTGAGTAATATGAAAACATAATTACAGTTTTTTTCGAGATGTGTCCGTATTTGTTTCTAAAAATCCCTGAAAACCAGTTTGCAGTGTGGTATTGAAGTAAAGGCAGACTTTCAGTCAATGCAATAGAATTGAGAGCTCAAAGACAGATTCTCTGATATATAAACAATTATTTATTAATAAAAAAAGAAGGAAAGCTTGAAGTGGAACAAAAATAAGAATAAGAACAAGAATACCTCTTTGACTAATTATAATTCTTGTTCCATTTCAAGCTTTCCCCAAATAGCATTTGGGAAAACTGGTTGAATACAAAAATTGAACTCAAACTCTTATCTCATATATGCACAAAACTCAATAAAAATGGCTTTTGATATCATCTCTGAACCCATATATTATATGGAGAAAAACTTAGTTAGAACATATTATGACATTAACTTTAAAAGTATCATCAGGAGCTGGTATGATAGCACAGCAGTAAGTTGTTTGCCTGACCTGGGATGAACCGGGTTTGATTCCCAGCATCCTTATGATATATGGTCCTCCAAGCCTGCCAGGAGCGATTTCTGAGCACAGAGCCAGGAGTAACCCCTGAGTGTCACCGGGTGTGGCCCAAAAGCCAAAAAAAAAAAAAAGAATTATCGATAATAATTCAATGCAATTGGTTAAGCAGATATAAGCAAAAGAAGACAAGCAGTGTTACATCAAACTAAGAATCTTCTGCACTATCAAGGAAATGGTGACCAATGAACAGACAGAAAAAAGACTGGTAGAGAATATCTGAGGACCACTTATATGATCCTGATACACAAGATATAGGAAGCACTTGTAGTACAGAAAAATATCCAGACTCATCAAAAAATTGGAGTAAGATATGAGCAGAAACTTCTATACATAACTTATCATCAGGGAAATTCAAATGAAAACAATGTGATATCATCTCATATCAGTGAGACTAGCACATAAAACAAAGGACAAAACAACCTGTGTTGATGTAGGTGTGGGAGAATGAAAACCTCATTCTCATTGTTGGAAATGCTGGTCCAACCTTTCTGATCTGTTATTTTTATATCTTATTATGTTATACGATAATATGTTATATTATATAGAGTGAACTTGTCAGAAAAACATTATTAAATGTTATGTTAAAATAATTTTATAACATATTTTATCAGTTATAGGGAAAATATATGCATTAATTTAGGTGATGTACATGCAACTAATAAACATCAAATTAAGAACCACATCTGAAGACAAACACTTGAATTTTGTAAAACAAAATATCTGCGGGAGAAGGAGATGGGTAGAGAAGAATGAGTAAACTATAGGTGACATAATTACTGTGGTGTATAGTCTGAGAAATTTCAGTGATAGTTATGGTGGAATAACTTTGGGCATTAAAACCCTGGCATCATAATCATGTTTTCTAAAGTTTAATAAAAAATGATTCAAATTTTGATATAGTTATTTTTACTGTCTGAAGAATTTCTTCCTTCTGTAAAAAAATGGTAAAACAAGTCACCAATACACAAGCTGCTTTTAGTACATATCAAATGCTCCAGGGACAAAATCAAGGAATTCCATTTCACTACTATTCTTTATTCTACTCTTCTCTTTCACAAGTGTCTAGTCAAGAAAATAACTTTATTTGTGTTCCAACTAGAAATTCCACTGCATAAAAATGAGTTTAAAATTCTTTAAATATTTGTTTTTTAAAAAAATACTTATCGAAGATAGCTGGCTTCCAGTGCCTTGATCCTGGGGGCCAGTTCTTCCCAGATATTGGGGTTAGGGGACACTCCATGCCGGAGTTCCCGTATTTCCCCCTGGACTCTAGGCCTGGCCTGAGTGCCACCTCAGGTGGCCTGCTGTGGGCTCCAGGTGGACTTTATTAAGGGTTCCCAGGCTTCTCCCCTTCCCAACTCTAGGGAGGAGGAGCAAAGGGAGGGGCCGGGCAGATAGCTGGCTTCCGTTGCCTTGATCCTGGAGGCCAGCTCTTCCCAGGTATTGGGGTTAGGGGACACCCCATGCCGGATGGCATTCTCCCTAGCTTGGGGGTTGCTGGAAGGCTTGGCAGGCCTCCAGCCGTTCTCCTATTTCCCCCTGGACTCTAGACCTGACCTGAGTGCCACCTCAGGTGGCCTGCTGTGGGCTCCAGGTGGACTTTATTAGGGGTCCCCAGGCTTCCTCCCCTTCCCTACTCTAGGGAGGAGGAGCAAAGGGAGGGGCCGGGCAGATAGCTGGCTTCCGTTGCCTTGATACTGGAGGCCAGCTCTTCCCAGGCATTGGGGTTAGGGGACACCCTATGCCGGATGGCATTCTCCCTAGCTATCTCCCCTTTATTTCAGGTATTCCCTGGTTGCCGGCCTAGGTGTACTCTATCGTGGTCCTCAATCTTTCCGCCTTTGTCTCCCTACACTAAGGAGGGGACGCATGGGGTGGAGGGCGGGCCGATGCAGCACTGGTGTATGTCTTGACATTCACTGGTATTTTTTTTATATGGCACCGTGCGGGGGTGCCATATGTATTCAAAATAAAAATGGGAGGATGGACTCTCAGTCTGAGAGGAGACCACTTTGCGTGGGAGTACCGTATATATTCAAAAAAAAAAAAAATGAGAGGATGGACTCTCAGGCTGTGAAGAGGCCAGTGCTCTTTTTCTACTTGTTCGCTTTCAGCAGTTTCTTGGCCTCTTCCTTTCTTCACTGTGTAACCGTGTTTGCTACCATACTAGGTTTCTGATTAGTTCCCACATAAGGTGACTATTGAGTCCACTGTTTAAGTTAGATTGTTTATTTTCCCCACTTTTTATCCCTTTGTTATTTGTTAAATAAGGAAGTTTGTAGAAGTGTTCCTCCATTTAAAGTTTATATAAGAACCAAGTCAATTTGATTGTTGGACTTGTTCTAATATCCCCATAGGCACCAATTTTGCCATGTGATACTGTTCTTCCTTTGCATAGGCACATTAAAATGGGAAATTATATTCAAACACGTTCTTATCTTATAGAGATGGAAAAACACAAATCTTGTAATGCAGTAGGACCTTACACCCTGAACATTGTTTTAAAGACCTGGCTCATTGTTAAATAAGGAAGTTTGTAGAAGTGTTCTTCCATTTAACGTATATATAAGAACCAAGTCAATTAGATTAGTGGACATGCTCTAGCATCCCCATAGGCACCAATCTTGCTGGGAACTGTTCAATAAGGAATTTTGGTGATAGAATCCCTCAGTTTAATGCTTATGTTTGAACCAGGTCACGGGGATTGTTGGACTTGTTCTTGCGGCCCCCTTATGTGCTGATAACACCAGGTGGCATTATTCCTTGTTTGCATGGGCACATTAAAATGGAAAATACTATACATACAAATAAGTTCTTATCTAATAGAGATAGGAACACACAAATCTTGTGGTGCAATGGAACCTTACAAATCCTGAACATTAACATGATGACCTGACACAGGCCTCAGAGGTTTGGGCATTTTTCAGTCACCCCTGAACCAGGGAAGCCTTCTATGAAACATCCAACCTTGTTTATGACATCACCTGGAAGCAATCCTCTACCAGGAAAGACCCTACTGCTGCTCTGACATCGATTTACTCAAGAGTCTTCCCTTAACACTGAGAAGATTTAAACAACAACAACGACCTGACCTGCGTACTGGACAGGGCTTTCTGCATTGCCCGTTAATTGCAAGTTGAAATTAGACGCCGCCGCTTCGCACCATCCTGACTTCAATGTAGGATATACAGATTCCAAGACCTTCAATACAGAAACGTGAGATCAACAAAAGAGACTGTGAAAGATATAACTGTATGGGCACTGCAGACAATGACCGGGATTGGACAAACTGGTTTGCCTGGAACCTAGAAATGGTCTTATGTCAGGAAACTTCAGGGGTAGGGTCTCCTTGTATTTAGGCCAAAGTTTTTCCTTTCCATGACTCCCATACTTTGGTGGGCCCATACAAACGATAATTGCCACACTAACATTGTTTTTACAGTGCTCCTTTGACTCCAAATCTTAAAAAAAGTTGATGGTCACTATGACTCAGGTATAAATAGCACAAACCTGAGAACAACAATTCATTTTAATTTATAAGAATTGTGTCCTTGTGGTGTCTTATAAATAATGCACTGTATGCAGTACTGAATAGTTGCATCATGCTGATACATTTAATTTTGTGTGTATGT
>NC_064852.1:47465305-47505473 GCF_024139225.1 Suncus etruscus
TTGGAGAGGACACTGGAACACTTTTGCAAATACAAAGCATCTGGTAAAAAAATCATGGCAGATTATGATTTATATTTGAAGTTTCATTGAAGTTAGCAAATTGTTTAAAATTCTGTTTCCAATATTATAGAACTTGACTGTATAATTTATATTCCCGAACTTAAAATATGACTTTAAAATTTATTAACTCTAAATTTGAACTATATATGGTCCCATTACACTCAATAATTCATTTAAACTTGACAATTGTATAATAATGCAATAGTTGTAATTTTTTTAGGTTAAAAATGAGAAAAGTGGTACTAGTTAGTGTGTTGTAATTTTCTAAAATTCTATTAGTCAGCAGGAATTTTTGTTAGTGGAATTTCAACTTTGCATATCAGTATGGATTTCTGTACAGTTCTCATAATTTCTGTGCCTTTATAATTTTTGTTTCTTTGGTTTTGGGGCCACAGTTGGTAGTGCCCTGGGGTTACCCTTGGCTCTAAACTCAGGAATTACTCATGGATGGTTGGGGAACCTTTATGTGATGTCAAAGATTGAGCATGGTTGGTCCCATTCAAGGCAAGCACCCAATACACTGCTATCTGTCTGACTTGGTCTTCATAATTATGTGACATAAAACATTCTACTAATATATTTACTGTAAACTGTTTATTACAAAATTTTAACTTCTTTTGGAGTGGAAGTTTGAATCACACACAGCACATTTTTAGTGATAACTTTTGGATCTGTGCTCAGAGAGCACTCCTGGCAGAACTAGGGGATCATGCTATGCCTACAATACAAACCCAGGTTGGTTGTTGCAAGATCCTACCTGCTATACAGTCTATCTCTATAGCCTCAAGAATTTTAAACTCTGATTGTAAATAGTATATATATATGTAATTTATAAATTTATGTTTAATAAATAATGGTGAAATAATTCATGACCTTATATTGAAATTTTAAAATAATTTTATAAAGGCTGGGGAGATATAGAATATAGTAGTTCAATCTGAGGCACCCCATAGAAATGATCCATGAGTATAGAGTCGGAAGTAAGTCCCAAGGACAGCAATTATGGCCATTAAAAAATAATAATAATAACAATAAATTTAAAAAATAAGTTTATATGTTTTAGAAGTTCCCATGTGATATTTTATTTGCATTATCTTAGTTTAACTATATTCTGACTTTAGTTAATAACTTGTTTTAGCTATATTTTTACTTTTGTGATGTGACTATTTTTACTTTATATGAGTATATTCACTTTATATTCACTCTATATGAATATATTCATACTGTGTATATTCTTCTAATTCTCTAAAATGCATAGCACTTTGAGATTCTTTTATGCTAGTGTTGACAACTATTTTATTTCAAAGCTGTATGATTTTCTTTGAAATACCATATTTATATGTTCTTTTTATAATAATTTTGTTATATTTCTATATGCAATTCATATTTTGTTTGCTTGCTTTTATATATTGCAAAGATTCTTACACATTTTAGGCATATGACTACAATGTGCAGTATTATTTTGAGAGTCACATTTGAAACATGTACTCAAAATTCTAAAGGTCATAGAAAATAACATTGACATTTATAAATATAATTGATAAATCATATTTAAATGTATATATGTATAGGAAACAAGAAAAATACAACAAAAAAGTCATACAAATGTTTAAGTATTTCCTTTGCCTTTCTTGCCTTCAGGGTGTACCTAAGTAAATGTGTATATGCATTATGTTACGTAGAATTTCTTTATTGAGATTTATGCCTTATTATTTCCTTGTGAATAAAGTTCTACTGCAATTTCTTTTAAGTTACTTAGTATCATGGATCATTTAGAATAAAACACACATCAAAATTTTATTTCCAATGACAACATCCTTGGTTTCTTTCTGGTAAAAATCATACTTTGAATTTTTTATAAATTTAAAGAGAGCAATTTTATCAAATCCATTAAGAATTAAAGTACACTGCTATTTTCCATCATAAAAGAATAATGAACAGTATAAAGTACTTCACTTGAGAAATTTAAATTTTATTCTATCTTATTTCTAACAGAAACTCTGATGTAGTAGCACACCCTTTTATCATCTAGTTTATATTATTTCTATAGTTTTGTGGCTAAAAATTCAAATATATATTTTATTTAAATAATTATATTTTACACTGGTGTTATTTTGTACTGTAATATTTTAGAACACTGTAGCACTTTCCAACAGATTGGTGAAATGAGATAAATATACATAAAATTGTTTTAAACAAAATATTGCAGCAAACTTATGACAGCTGGTCAGTTCTGAGTGTTATTAAAGTACTAGTCTTATGTCAAAATATGTCAGAGGTTGGTATGAATACCATAAAGAAGAAAAGTCAAGGGCGGGAGTGGTGGCACAAGTGGTAGGGCATTTTCGTTGCTCATGCTAACCTAGGACAGATGACGGTTTGATACCCCAGCATCCCATATGGTCCCCCAAGCCAGGAGCGATTTCTGAGCACATAGCCATGAGTAATCCCTGAGTGTCACCGGGTGTGGCCCAAAAACCCAAAAAAATTAAAAAAGAAAATAAAAATCATGGTGCACACACACACACACACACACAAACAAAAAAGGTAAACCATATCAGAAATAACCATAAATATAAGCCTATAAACAAACAACCAGAAAATATAAATATAAACCATATCAAAAAATAAAAGTTGTGATATCACAAAAGATACTACAGAAATGTAGAGGGTAATCAGAAATTGCTTTAAGAATCTTTATGCTGAGGCCTGAGCCATAACACAGCTGTAGGGTGTTTGCTTTGCATGTGGCTGGTCCAGGACGGACCTTGGTTCGATCCCCAGTGTTCCATATGGTCCCCCGAGCTAGGAGCGACTTTTGAGCACATAGCCAGGATATGAGAGAACCTAGGAAAAAATGGATAATTCTTGGACTCCAATAGCCCCCCAATATGAACCAAGATAATTTGGAATAAAAATAAACCAATAACCATTATGTAAATTAAAAGGGTAATCAAAAATCTTCACCAAAACAAAACCCTAGGTCTTGATATATTTCCTAGAGAATTTTTTATAATCTTTAAAGAAAATCTATATTCAATTCTTTTCAGGCTCTTCCCTAAAATGGAAGAAACAAAATTCTCCAGTTTTTAAGAAGCAAACTTCACTCTGCTACAAAATACAGGAGAAAGTACAAAAAAAATTACAGGCCTTATCTTTGATAAACACAAAGGCAAAGATCCTCATTAAAATACTATTAATTATAATCCAACAATGCTATAAAAAGACTATACACCATGACCATGTAGGATTCATCCCAGGGATTCAAGGATAGTTTAACATAGACAAATCAATCAAAATAATACACCATGTCAATAAAGAAAAAAGTCATAAAATCAAATCAACTGATGCAGTAAAAGCACTTGAAAAGATCCAGCATCCATTTATGATTAAAATATTTCAAAAAAGGGCTATCAAATGAATTGTCCTCAATATAGTCAAAGTCATTTACCACAAGCCAAGAGTAAATTATATTATTTGAGGAAAGCTAAAATCCTTCCTCTAAGATCTGGGGCAAGACAAGTTTGCCCACTCATCACCACTACTATTCAATATAGCAGTGGACAAACTTGCCATAGCAATTAAGCAAGGAAAACATATTGATGGCATCCAGAAAGGAAGGGAAGAAGCTCTCATTTTTTTCAGATAATATGATACTATATTTAGAAAATCCTTAAGAGTCTACAATAAGATAGAACAATAGATGTTTCAATAAAGTGGCAGGCTACAAAATTAACATATAAAAGATTATGGCTTTCTCTTTTTTTGTTGTTTTGTTTTGTTTTTGGGCCACATCCAGTGATGCTCAGGGGTTACTCCTGGCTATGCACTCAGAAATCGCTCCTAGCTTAGGGGACTATATGGGATGCTAGGGGATAGAACCACAGTCTGTCCTAGGTCAGCCTTAGCTGCATGCAAGGCAAACACTATACTGCTGTGTCACCACTCTGGCCCCTTCATGGCTTTTTTATATACAAATAATAAAAAAGAAAAAAGGAATACTTAAAGAAATCCCATTTACAATTTTGCCTCAGAAAAATTAAGTACTTGGAGTCAATTTAAATAAAGAGGTGGAAGTTCTATACAAAGAACACTAGAAAACACAATTTCAAAAAATCGAAGAACACACAAAAAATTTAAACACATCTGCTGCTCATGCATTGGGAAGATTAACATCATTAAAATAATAATACTTCTCCAAAGCATTGTTTACTGCAAACCCTATAAAGATATCAGTATCATTTTTCAAAGAAATAGATTAAACACTCCAGAAATTTATATGGAATAATCAACCTCCATGAATAGTTAAAGCAATCCTTGGGTAAAAGAAAATGGGAGACATCACTTTCCCAATCTTTAAACGGTACCACGAAGAGGAAATAATCAAAACAGCATAATATGGAAATAGAAATAAACCCTCGGAATCATCTTTAATATCCTGAGAAAGACCCTCTAGTATATGATCAAACAATTTTTGATAACTGAAGAATATAAACTAGAGCAAGAACAGCCTCTATAGTAAGTGTTGTTGAGCTACATGCACAAAAATGAATTTAGAACTTTTTCTAACACCTTACTGAAAAGTTAATTAAAATTGGATTAAAGACCTGATCTCAGACCTGAAACCATAAGGTACATAGAGGAAAACATAGGTAGAACTCTCCATTACATTGAGGTTAAAGGCATCTTTAAGCAAGTGAAAGCAAAAATAAACAACTGGGACTACATTAAACTAAGAAGCTTCTGCCCTCAAAAGTATCAGTGACCAAAATAAATGACTGCCAATAGATTGGGAGAAATTATTCATCCCCCTACTCATTTGATAAGGGATTAATATCTAAGTTACATAAAAATATATATGTGTATATATATAAAGCATTGGTAGAGTTTAACTAGAAAATAAATCCAAACCCATCAAAAAAATGGGGAAGAGATGAATAAAAGCTTCCCCAAAGAAGAAATACAATATATGAAAGACACATGAAAGAATGCTTTATATTACTAATTATCAGGGAGATGCAAATCAAAACAATGAGATATCATGTCATACCACAGAAATTGGCACACATCCAAAAAGAACAAGAACAACCAGTACTGATGCAGAGGTAAGGAGAAAGAAACTCATTCACTGCTGTTGTAAAAGTAAACTGGCTCAACCTTTTGGAAAACAATATGAACATTACTCAAAAAATTATATATTGAATTCCTATATAACTCAGTAATACTGCTCCTGGAATATACCCTAGATCCCCCCCCCCCCAAATAACCCCACAATGCAAAACAGACATTTGCACTCCTAAGTTTACTGCAACATTATTCACAATTCCCAGAATCTGGAAACAACCCAAGTGTCCAAGAACAGATGAGTGGATAAAGAACTGTGACACATCTATACAATGCAATTTACACAGCTGTTGGAAAAATGAAGTCATGAAATTTGCTTATACATGGACGGAAATGGAGAGGTATTATCTTAAGTGAAATGAGCCACAGGGTGAGGAAAAGACATAGAATGACTACACTCATTCGTGGGATATAAAAATCAAAGGTTAGTGAGGTAATTATAACCAAAGATAATAGAGACGATGGCCCAAAATCTAGGAATAGTAGTAAACTTGTTATAAAAGGGGGGAGTCCACTCGGGTAGAGAATTGACTACTTTGACAATTGTAGTTAGAGATGATCATTCTGGATAAGAACTGGGTGCTGAAAGAAGATAAAGTGATATGCACGATTATACACTCTTAGTAGTAGACTCCAAACTGCAGTGTCTAAAAGTGGGGAAAAAAGAGAAAGAGAGAAAAGAAAAGTGTTTGCATTGAGGCAGGTGGTAGAGACAGGAGGGAAACTGAGGACTTTGGTAGTAGGAATTCCCTGTTGAAGGGATGGGTGTTGAAAACTTGAATGATTGAAATCAATTATAAAAATTTGTAACTTATAAAAAGAATTGATAAAATAAGTGTCATTGATGATTATATAAAAGTATTCAGAATAAAATTTAAGCTACCTGTTAGGTGAATATGGGCACCAAATAAAATGATATTAACTGTCTCTAAGGACAAGCTGACTGTACCCCAGAGAAGGAAAATCCACCTTGTCTTTATCTCTTATTGAAATAAGATCTTATTAAAACAGATCTACCCTTGGATTATTCAATCCCCTTGATGAATTAGTTCTTATATTAACAAGTTAACTTGGAGATATTTTTCTGTAGAAAAGTTTGCTCTCAAAGTTATGTTCTTAGTGTCCACATGAAATACAATGTTTTATATCACTCTTAGACTCTAATGCTCATGCTTTTAAATGTTTACCTACTTCCTCCTCAAAATTTCTATGACCAAATTTTACCATAATTTCTGGTTACATAGTAAATTAACAATTGGAGATATATTCATGATTTAAAAAGACTTGTCTTTAATGTTTTGAAAATTAGCAGTGATGATAGTCTAAGTTCCTTCCTATTTACTTTGCAAAACAGTCTGAGAAACATTTAAAGTATGAATGAAGGCATCATAGATTCTCTTTTCTTCCACTGAACTACCTGAAAATATATTCTTTATTTAACCACTTTTTTATTTGGAATGAGTGTCTTTAAACAACTTGTTCAATGTAAAAATGGGTTTCCTTCATCAAGATTGGTTGCATTTCATGAACGGTGCCTACACATTCAACCTTTCCATAATCGAGTTTGACACAGCATATGATCCTAATAGTGCATGGTGACAAGCTGGAGATACTGGCAACTTCGTGTCTGGATGCTTCTGGCTTTCCTTTCCCTCACTTGGAAATTCTTTGTCAATTTTCTTAAGATCAGAAAGCAATAGGTAACTCACACAATTACTCAAAATAACCTATTTATGAAGTTAAGAATATTGTGTGAAATGTGTCAGGGAAATCAAAATAGGTAAGTTGCAACCAAGGTGGAAAACCCAAGGGAAAGGTATGAACAGTTTCTTGTAAAGTTGTCTTTTTGGCACCTTCAGCCCAGTGAAGCCAATATACCATCTGGCTGTTAGGCTTGGTGCCATTTTAACAGATGGGACTGAGTCAAGGAGGTTCTGAGGCCATGATTACCATCAGCCATAATTTTGGACAATGTTTTTAGAAGAAACACTCAACCAACTATTTTTACCTAATCCTTTAGTTCAATGAAAGGAGATTAACGATATTTACTTAAGTAAGGAAAGGATAAGAGTTTTCTCTGGGGAATCTGATGCTATCGGAGTTGGTGGAAGTACCAAGTAGTGCACATTCTATTATTCACAACTTTAAAAAAAATTATGCTTGTAACACTTCCTTTTTTTTTTTTTTAAAGCAACTGGATTTTAAAAGTCTGGATATAGCCTCATATGGAATCTTTTGACTGTTTTAAGGAACAAAATTGAGTTTATCACAACTTTTACCTTTTGATGTTTTAAAAGTATTTGTACTGAGAATAATGAAAAAAAAAACCACCCACCTTATCAAAATCCACATCAGTAGTACATTAGTGGTACATTGGTAGTGCACTTACCTTGCATGTGTCTAATCCAAGTTTAATTCCCTGTACCTCTTATTATTCCTTTACACTGAGCTCTGCCAGGGGTGATCCTAGCCATGACTCTATATAGCTTTAAACATAAACTCCTCACAAATAAAACAAGTAAAATATCTCCCAAAGTTATCATTGAGTCTTTGTTGCTTAAAATAATAAAGAAGGGGGCCGGGAAGGTGGCGCTAGAGGTAAGGTGTCTGCCTTGCAAGCGCTAGCGTAGGATGGACCGCGGTTCGATCCCCTGGCATCCCATATGGTCCCCCCAAGCCAGGGGCGATTTCTGAGCACATAGCCAGGAGTAACCCCTGAGCATCAAACGGGTGTACCCAAAAACCAAAAAATAAATAAATAAATAAATAAATAAATAAATAAATAAATAAAGCCCTTTGGATGGAGCCAGATGAAGATGGAAGGCTTTGTCCTTAGGCCCCGGCCATGTGGCTCCAACTCCATCAGCAGACGGGTCTGCAAGCTCAGGTGGTTGCGGTGGGTAGAAAACTCATCCAGAGACAGGCATCAGGAAATTTTATTTTGTTTTTTATTTGCCCTGGCCATCAATTGTGGCCTATATCATAAACCTATTTAAGCACATGCCTTTTTTCAAACTGAAAACTCAAACACTTTTTTAGGCACTGTAATAAATTATAAGTCAAATAAATTATACATTCTTACCTTCGTGAATCTTCTCATTTTGTTGGAAGATTAAAAAATAACCTTGATTGACGTTCTTATTTTATCAAGATAGTAATAACTGAAATAATATTTTTGGAAAATATGGGGCCAGAGCAGTGGCTCAGCGGAAGGGTGTTTGCTTTGCATGCGCTAGCCAATACCCTGGAGTCACATATGGTCCCCCAAACCTGGTGTGATTACTGAGAGCATAGTTAGAAGTAACCCATAGGTCAATTGCGTGAAAGGCAAATGCCCTTCCGCTGCACCACTGCTTCAGCCCCTCTTAGAAGATATTTCTAACAGCAGACTGGATCAGGTGAAACAGTTACTAAAGATTGTTAATATAAAACCAGTATTTATTTTTAATAAATAAAAATAAATTAATAAAAACACAGATTATGTTTTAGGCATTCTTAATTATAATCCTGAGGAATTTTTTAATTACAACTCAATTACCATAGTAATTAAAATACACTTATTTTGATTGTGCTCATTGTGAGGTCAAATTGAAGAGATAAATATTTTAAAAAGCTAGTTCTACTCCATAATAATCACTGATTCCTTTAGATTGAAGAAGAAAAGTAAACTTCAAAGAGAAGTAAACATTATTTACTGACTCTTGCATCATGTAAATTTGGGCAAATGTTAAATTACAGCAGGTTTTTTGTGGGCTGTCTCCTTTTATGTGTAGCTTCTGCCTCTCTGAAGTTATCCTTTTCTAGCTCTTCTGAATCATATGCTCTGACACAGAATATTCTTGAGGAAAGAATTATCCATGGCAACAGGTAAATGGAACAATGGCTGAGAGTTTACTATGCTCCATCTTTAAAAAAAAAGTACTCTCACTTTATCACAGTCCATTGTTTAATCTTTGCTTTAATCTTCTCCCCACCCTTCAGTTCTGTAATCAGAGTTCAATGGTTTATTTTCATTTGGCTTTGTGTGTCTTTTTCCCCTACCCACATATAAGTGAGGTCATCTGTTTTCTTCTGACTTTTGTCACAGCATAATTTCCTCCAAATCCATATAAGTTGTAAAATTCCTCTTTCAAGTTCCTGAGTAGTACACCATTGTGTACAAATACCATATCTGAATCCACTTTTAAAAAAATTTCTCCAAAGGGATCTACTTTATCCATAATTTTTTATTATTTTCTTGTTTTGTTTTGACCACATCCAGCAGTGCTCAGAGGTTATTACCAGCATAGTACTCAGAAATCACTCCTGACGGGACTCAGGAGAACATATGGAATGTTGAGGGTTGAATCTGGGTCAATTGAATGCAAGGCAAATGCATTACCTACAGTACTACTGTTCCAGTCCTGTTTATTGTTCTGTTCTAATGTTCTATGCATCATTATTCATTTTCACATCACATAAGAACCTTATGATGTTAAAAATTATATCTTTTAAAAAGTGCCTCTATATTTTATTATTTGTGTGTAGTCAATGAAATTTAAGAAAAGAAAGAAACAAGATAAAATGTTTATTAGAGTTTTCATTAAAATGTTAAACATCATGGCAATTGTTCTTTCCACATTTTTATTAATAAACTTCTCAAGATTCATAAGTACTCAAAGTTTTCATAAAGAAGAATAACAGATAATATATATGAACTAGATGGCATTCCCACCAGCAGTGGATAAGAGTTCCTTTCTCTCCACATCCCCGCCAACACTGTTTATTCTCATTCTTTGTGATGTGTGCCATTCTTTGTGGTGTAAGGTGGTACCTCATAGTTGTTTTGATTTGCATCTCCCTGATGAGTAGTGATGTGGAGCATTTTTTCATGTGTCTTTTGGCCACTTGTATTTCTTCTTTGTCAAAGTGTCTGTTCATTTCTTCTCCCCAATTTTTGATGGGATTAGATGTTTTTTTCTTGTAAAGTTCTGTCAGTGCCTTGTATATTTTGGAGATTAGCCCCTTATCTGATGGGTATTGGGTGAATAGTTTCTCCCACTCAGTGGGGGGCTCTTGTATCCTGGGCGCTATTTCCTTTGAGGAGCAGAAGCTTCTCAGCTTAATATATTCCCATCTGTTAATTTCTGCTTTCACTTGCTTGGAGAGTGCAGTTACCTCCTTGAATATGCCTGTAGTCTCAAAGTCCTGGAGTGTTTTGCTTATGTGTTGATCTATATATCTTACAGTTTCGGGTCTGATATCAAGGTCTTTAATCCATTTGGATTTTACCTTCGTACATGATGTTAGCTGGGGGTCTAAGTTCAATTTTTTGCAAGTGGCTATCCAGTTGTGCCAACACCACTTGTTGAAGAGGCTTTCCCTGCTCCATTTAGGATTTCTTGCTCCTTTATCAAAAATTAGGTGATTGTATGTCTGGGGAACCTTTTCTGAGTATTCAAGCCTATTCCACTGATCTGAGGGCCTGTCCTTATTCCAATACCATGCTGTTTTGATAACTATTGCTTTGTAGTAAAGTTTAAAGTTGGGAAAAGTAATGCCTCCCATATTCTTTTTCCCAATGATTGCTTTAGCTATTCTATTATTGTTCCAAACGAATTTCAAAAGTGCCTGATCCAATTCTTTGAAGAATGTCATGGGTATCTTTAGAGGGATCACATAAAATCTGTATAATGCATTTCCAGGGCGGGTCTCCAGAAGGTGAAAACCAGCGGGCTTTCGCAGAAGCCAGCTGCCCTGTCTGGGACATCAGGCAGGGAAAAGACACGAATCTGCGCCCGCCCAGTGGAGCCCGACTGTGAGTGCTCCTTGTAAATGTTTCTCTACTGTCCTCTTGCGTGAAACTCTTGGGAGTGGGGCAAAAGAGGCTCCAGAAATCTGCGCTTCCAGGCGCCATTTCCAGGGCGGGTCTCCAGAAGGTGAAAACCGGCGGGCTTTTGCAGAAGCCAGCTGCCCTGTCTGGGACATCAGGCAGGGAAAAGACACGAATCTGCGCCCGCCCAGTGGAGCCCGACTGTGAGTGCTCCTTGTAAATGTTTCTCTACTGTCCTCTTGCGTGAAACTCTTGGGAGTGGGGCAAAAGAGGCTCCAGAAATCTGCGCTTCCAGGCGCCATTTCCAGGGCGGGTCTCCAGAAGGTGAAAACCGGCGGGCTTTTGCAGAAGCCAGCTGCCCTGTCTGGGACATCAGGCAGGGAAAAGACACGAATCTGCACCCGCCCAGTGGAGCCCGACTGTGAGTGCTCCTTGTAAATGTTTCTCTACTGTCCTCTTGCGTGAAACTCTTGGGAGTGGGGCAAAAGAGGCTCCAGAAATCTGCGCTTCCAGGCGCCATTTCCAGGGCGGGTCTCCAGAAGGTGAAAACCGGCGGGCTTTTGCAGAAGCCAGCTGCCCTGTCTGGGACATCAGGCAGGGAAAAGACACGAATCTGCGCCCGCTCAGTGGAGCCCGACTGTGAGTGCTCCTTGTAAATGTTTCTCTACTGTCCTCTTGCGTGAAACTCTTGGGAGTGGGGCAAAAGAGGCTCCAGAAATCTGCGCTTCCAGGCGCCATTTCCAGGGTGGGTCTCCAGAAGGTGAAAACCGGCGGGCTTTTGCAGAAGCCAGCTGCCCTGTCTGGGACATCAGGCAGGGAAAAGACACGAATCTGCACCCGCCCAGTGGAGCCCGACTGTGAGTGCTCCTTGTAAATGTTTCTCTACTGTCCTCTTGCGTGAAACTCTTGGGAGTGGGCAAAAGAGGCTCCAGAAATCTGCGCTTCCAGGCGCCATTTCCAGGGCGGGTCTCCAGAAGGTGAAAACCGGCGGGCTTTTGCAGAAGCCAGCTGCCCTGTCTGGGACATCAGGCAGGGAAAAGACACGAATCTGCACCCGCCCAGTGGAGCCCGACTGTGAGTGCTCCTTGTAAATGTTTCTCTACTGTCCTCTTGCGTGAAACTCTTGGGAGTGGGGCAAAAGAGGCTCCAGCAGAGCACGGCCGCTCCGCTTCGCTACGCGGCCGTGCGCTCTTTCTAAGAAAATAAAACCATCGTAACAAGAAGAAAAAAATCACACTAAGATCTGAGCTATAACACAGAAGCAAGCATTCCTCCTCGGACTGTCTTCTCCGTTGAATGCTTGGGCCTAAGATTTGATCCAGTGTGAGGCTTCACCCACGGAGGACTCCCATCCCCTAGAGACAAGTCAGCCCATCCAGAAAGGGCGAAGCCAGAGAAGTGTGCTGCCTACATCATATAGCCAATGAATACCACTACAACACGTAGAAAAACCCAAAATACAAGTGTGACAATGGGGAAACAACGCAGGCCAGCATCAGACATAGAGAATGAAGAGGACAAGTCTGATGACCAGATAATGGCCAACCAACTAATCAACCTCTCAGATAAGGACTTTAGACTACCAATATGGAAGATACTCAAAGAACTCCAAGAAACCATGAATCCAGTTGAACAGAACACTAATAAGAACCAAGAAAATATGAAGACAGAAATCACAAAACTCCAAACTTAAATAACATATCAATTAACAGGCCTGAAAAAGTCAGTAAACGAAGTGAATGACAAAATGGATAAGCTCTGGGAATAGACTTGGTGCTGTGGAAGATGAGATACATAACAATTCCATACAGCAGGAGAGATTGGACAAAAAACTTAAAGCAAATGAGCAGACAATGGAAAAATTAGTCAAAGAATGGGAACAGATGAAAATAGAAGTCTATGATAAGATGAACAGAAACAACTTAAGAATCATTGGAGTCCCAGAGACCCAGGAAGAAAATTCCCAGGAAGAATCAATGGTCAAGAACATCATTAAAGAGAAACTTCCAGAGCTAAAGAATATAGGTGATCAAATCCTACATGCTCGAAGAGTACCAACCAAAAGAGACCCCAGAAAAAACACCCCAAGACACATCCTAGTCACAATGACAAATCCCACAGATAGAGACAGAATTCTGAAAACAGCAAGATCAAAAGGGGAAATTACATTCAAGCAAGCTTCCCTGAGATTTACAGCAGACCTGTCACAAGAAACACTCAATGCCAGAAAGCAGTGGTGGGATATTGTGACAAGACTGAATGAAATGAATGCTTCACCCAGAATACTATACCCAGCAAAACTCACTTTCCGGTTTGACGGAAGAATACATGCTTTCACAGACAAAAAACAGCTCAGAAACTTCACAGACACAAAACCAGTCTAAAGAGAAAAACTGAAAGACCTAATCTAAGACAAGACTACCCAAAAGACACACCAAATTTTGATATAAAGATGGCGTTAAATCCCAGGACAATTCTTTCTCTCAACGTCAATGGACTAAATGCACCAGTTAAGAGACACAGAGTGGCTAAATGGATCAAAAAACTCAATCCAACCTTCTGCTCCCTACAAGAAACGCACCTGAATAGTCAGAACAAACATAGACTCAAAATAAAAGGCTGGAGAAAAATTATCCAAGCAAACAACACCCATAAAAAAGCTGGAGTGGCCATACTAATATCAGATAATGCAAACTTTATACTCAGGAAGGTTGTAAGGGACAAAGATGGACATTTTATATTAATCAAGGGGTATGTAGAGCAGGAAGAAATAACTCTCTTAAACATATATGCACCGAATGAGGGGCCAGCAAAATATTTAATACAACTGTTGACAAATCTGAAAAATAATATCAATAACAACACAATAATTGTGGGGGACCTTAACACGGCTTTGTCAACACTGGATAGGTCAACCAGACTGAAACCCAACAAGAATATACTAGACCTGAGGAGAGAAATGGAAGAAAGAGGCTTAGTGGATATATATAGGACACTCCACCCCCAGAAACCTGGATACATATTCTTCTCCAATGTACATGGGACATTCTCCAGGATAGACTACATGCTGGCACATAAAACATACCTCCATAAGATCAAGAGGATAGAAATTTTGCAGACTGCCTTTGCTGACCACAAGGCTCTGAAATTATTTGTGAATTCCAAAGGGACTCAGAAGAAAAACCTTAACACCTGGAAGTTAAACAGCCTCATACTCAATAACCAGTGGGTCCGAGATGAAATCAAGGAGGAAATCAAAAGGTTCCTGGAAACAAATGACAATTAAGACACAAACTATCAGAACTTATGGGACACAGCAAAAGCAGTACTGAGAGGAAAATTTATAGCTTTGCAAGCACACATCAGGAAAGAAGAAGGAGCTTACCTGAGTAGCTTAATGACACAGCTAATAGAACTAGAAAATGCTCAACAAAAGGACCCAAAAATAGGAAGACAGAAGGAAATAACAAAGCTGAGAGCAGAAATCAATGAAGTGGAAACCCAAAAAAAAATCCGAAAGATCAACGAAAGCAGAAGTTGGTTCTTTGAAAAAATAATCAAGATTGATAGACCACTGGCAAACCTAACAAAGAAAGAGAGAGAGAGAAACTTGATAACTCGTATTAGGAATGAAAAAGGAGAGATCACTACTGATATGGCAGAGATACAAAGGGTAATCAGAAACTACTTTGAGAAACTCTACGCCACTAAAAATGAGAACCTGGAAGAAATGGATAAATTCTTGGACTCTTATAATCTTCCACGGTTGAAGGAAGAGGATGTAGCATATCTAAACACCCCCATCACCATTGATGAAATTAGAATGGTAATCAAAGGTCTGCCGAAAAACAAAAGCCCAGGCCCAGATGGATTCACTAATGAATTCTTTCAAACTTCCAAGAGGAACTACTACCAATACTGGCAAGACTCTTTCATAAAATTGAACAAACAAAAACACTTCCAAATAGCTTTTATGAAGCCAACATCACCTTGATACCTAAACCAGACAGAGATGCTACAAAAAAAGAAAATTACAGACCAATATCACTGATGAATGCAGATGCAAAGATCCTCAACAAAATCCTGGCAAATAGGATTCAATGCCTCATTAAGAAGATCATCCACTATGATCAAGTAGGTTTCATCCCAGGAATGCAAGGCTGGTTTAACATCCGTAAATCTATCAACATCATACACAACATCAATAACAAGAAAAATAAAAACCACATGATCATATCAATAGATGCAGAGAAAGCATTTGATAAGGTCCAACACCCATTCTTGATCAAAACTCTCAGCAAGATGGGAATGGAAGGAACCTTTCTCAATCTAGTTGAAGCCATCTACCACAAGCCAACGGCAAATATTATCCTCAACGGAGAAAAACTAAAAGCCTTCCCTCTAAATTCTGGTACAAGACAAGGCTGTCCTCTCTCACCACTCCTATTCAACATAGCACTGGAAGTACTTGCTATAGCGATTAGGCAAGAAAAAGATATCAAGGGAAACCAGATAGGAAAGGAAGAAGTCAAGCTCTCACTGTTTGCAGATGACATGATACTCTACTTAGAAAACCCTAAAGACTCTACCAAAAAGCTTCTAGAAACAATAGACTCATATAGCAAGGTGGCAGGCTACAAAATTAACACACAAAAATCAATGGCCTTTCTATACACCAACAGTAATAAAGAAGAAATGGACATTAAGAAAACAACCCGAGGGAGGGACTTCAGAGCATAAAAACTGGCTAACCTTTGCAAAAGCTGGCTCCCTGTGTGTGACACCAGGCGGGGAATATCCGCAAAAGTACACCGGCCCAGTGGGGCTCAGCTGTGAAAGACTGTGAGTGTGACCTGTCTATGTCTGTCTACTGTCCTCTTGCATGAAACTCTTGCGAGTGGGGCAAAAAGAGCCTCCAGAAACCTCGCTTGCCCAGACACCATTTTCAGGGAGGGACTTCAGAGCATAAAAACCGGCTAACCTTTGCAAAAGCTGGCTCCCTGTGTGTGACACCAGGCGGGGAAAATCCGCAAAAGTACACCGGCCCAGTGGGGCTCAGCTGTGAAAGACTGTGAGTGTGACCTGTCTATGTCTGTCTACTGTCCTCTTGCATGAAACTCTTGCGAGTGGGGCAAAAAGAGCCTCCAGAAACCTCGCTCGCCCAGACGCCATTTTCAGGGAGGGACTTCAGAGCATAAAAACCGGCTAACCTTTGCAAAAGCTGGCTCCCTGTGTGTGACACCAGGCGGGGAAAATCCGCAAAAGTACACCGGCCCAGTGGGGCTCAGCTGTGAAAGACTGTGAGTGTGACCTGTCTATGTCTGTCTACTGTCCTCTTGCGTGAAACTCTTGCGAGAGGGGCAAAAAGAGGCTCAGAGGAGCACGGCCGCTCCGCTTCGCTACGCGGCCGTGCACTCTTTCTAAGGAAAGAACTCCATTGCAACAAGAAGGAAAAATCACACTAAGAACGGCGCTATATCACAGAAGCAAACATTTCTCTCTGGACTGTCTTCTCTGTTGCATGCTCGGGCCTAAGATTTGTCCCAGTGTGAGGCTTCATCCACGGAGGACTCCCCTCCCTTAGAGGCAAGTCAGCCCATCCAGAAAGGGAGTAGCCAGAGGAGTGTGCTGCCTACATCATATAGACAATGAATACCACTACAACACGTAGAAAAACCCACAATACAAGTGTGACAATGGGGAAACAACGCAGGCCAGCATCAGACATAGAGAATGAAGATGATAATTCTGAGGACCAGATAATGACTGAACAACTAATCAACCTCTCAGATAAGGACTTCAGACAAGCAATATGGAAGGTGCTCAACAGACTCCAAGAAACCATGGATCGAGTTGAACAGAACACTAAAAAGAACCAAGAAAATATGAAGGCAGAAATGACAAAACTCCAAACTGAAATAACATGTCAACTAACAGGACTGAAAAAGTCAGTAAACGAAGTGAATGACAAAATGGATAAGCTCTGGGACAGGGTATCAGAAGCTGAGAATAGACTTGGTGCTGTGGAAGATGAGATACATAACAATTCCATACAGCAGGAGAGATTGGACAAAAAACTTAAAGCAAATGAGCAGACAATGGAAAAATTAGTCAAAGAATGGGAACAGACGAAAATAGAAATCTATGATAAGATCAACAGAAACAACTTAAGAATCATTGGAGTCCCAGAGACCCAGGAAGAAAATTTCCAGGAAGAATCAATGGTCAAGAACATCATTAAAGAGAAACTTCCAGAGCTAAAGAATATATGTGATCAAATCCTGCATGCCCGAAGAGTACCAACCAAAAGAGACCCCAGAAAAACCACCCCAAGACACATCCTAGTCACAATGACAAATCCCACAGATAGAGACAGAATTCTGAAAACAGCAAGATCAAAAGGGGAAATCATGTTCAAGCAAGCTTCCCTGAGATTTACAGCAGACCTGTCACCAGAAACGCTCAATGCCAGAAAGCAGTGGTGGGATATTGTGACAAGACTGAATGAAATGAATGCTTCTCCCAGAATACTATACCCAGCAAAACTCACTTTCCGGTTTGATGGAAGAATACATGGTTTCACAGACAAAAAACAGCTCAGAAACTTCACAGACACAAAACCAGTCTTAAGAGAAAAACTGAAAGACCTAATCTAAGACAAGACTACCCAAAAGACACACCAAATTTTGAAATAAAGATGGCGTTAAATCCCAGGACAATTCTTTCTCTCAACGTCAATGGACTAAATGCACCAGTTAAGAGACACAGAGTGGCTAAATGGATCAAAAAACTCAATCCAACCTTCTGCTGCCTACAAGAAACGCACCTGAATAGTCAGAACAAACATAGACTCAAAATAAAAGGCTGGAGAAAAGTTATCCAAGCAAACAACACCCATAAAAAAGCTGGAGTGGCCATACTAATATCAGATAATGCAAACTTTATACTCAGGAAGGTTGTAAGGGACAAAGACGGACATTTTATATTAATCAAGGGGTACGTAGAGCAGGAAGAATTCACTCTCCTAAACATATATGCACCGAATGAGGGGCCAGCAAAATATTTAATACAACTGTTGACAAATCTGAAAAATAATATCAACAACAACACAATAATTGTGGGGGACCTTAACACGGCTTTGTCAACACTGGACAGGTCAACCAGACTGAAACCCAACAAGAATATACTAGACCTGAGGAGAGAAATGGAAGAAAGAGGCCTAGTGGATATATATAGGACACTCCATCCCCAGAAACCTGGATACACATTCTTCTCCAATGTACATGGGACATTCTCCAGGATAGACTACATGCTGGCACATAAAACATACCTCCATAAGATCAAGAGGATAGAAATTTTGCAGACTACCTTCGCTGACCACAAGGCTCTGAAATTATTTGTGAACTCCAAAGGGACTCAGAAGAAACACTTTAACACCTGGAAGTTAAACAGCCTCATGCTCAATAACCAGTGGGTCCAAGATGAAATCAAGGAGGAAATAAAAAGGTTCCTGGAAACAAATGACAATAAAGACACAAACTCTCAGAATTTATGGGACACAGCAAAAGCAGTACTGAGAGGAAAATTTATAGCTTTGCAAGCACACATCAGGAAGGAAGAAGGAGCTTACCTGAGTAGCTTAATGACACAGCTAATAGAACTAGAAAATGCTCAACAAAAGGACCCAAAAATAGGAAGACAGAAGGAAATAACAAAGCTGAGAGCAGAAATCAATGAAGTGGAAACTCAAAAAACAATCCGAAAGATCAACGAAAGCAGAAGTTGGTTCTTTGAAAAAATAAACAAGAGTGATAGACCACTGGCAAACCTAACAAAGAAAGAGAGAGAGAGAAACTTGATAACTCGTATCAGGAATGAAAAAGGAGAGATCACTACTGATATGACAGAGATTCAAAGGGTAATCAGAAACTACTTTGAAAAACTCTACGCCACTAAAAATGAGAACCTGGAAGAAATGGATAAATTCTTGGACTCTTATAATCTTCCACGGTTGAAGGAAGAGGATGTAGCATATCTAAACACCCCCATCACCATTGATGAAATTAAAACAGTAATCAAATGTCTGCCGAAAAACAAAAGCCCAGGTCCAGATGGATTCACTAATGAATTCTATCAAACTTTCCAAGAGGAACTACTGCCAATCTTGGCAAGACTCTTTCATGAAATTGAACAAACAGAAACACTTCCAAATAGCTTTTATGAAGCCAACATCACCTTGATACCTAAACCAGACAGAGACGCTACCAAAAAAGAAAATTACAGACCAATATCACTGATGAATGCAGATGCAAAGATCCTCAACAAAATCCTGGCAAATAGGATTCAATGCCTCGTTAAGAAGATCATCCACTACGATCAAGTAGGTTTCATCCCAGGAATGCAAGGATGGTTTAACATCCGTAAATCTATCAACATAATACACAACATCAATAACAAGAAAAATAAAAACCACATGATCATATCAATAGATGCAGAGAAAGCATTTGATAAGGTCCAACACCCATTCTTGATCAAAACTCTCAGCAAGATGGGAATGGAGGGAACCTTTCTCAATATAGTGAAGGCCATCTACCACAAGCCAGTGGCAAATATTATCCTCAATGGAGAAAAACTGAAAGCCTTCCCTCTAAATTCTGGCACAAGACAAGGCTGTCCTCTCTCACCACTCCTATTCAACATAGCACTGGAAGTACTTGCTATAGCAATTAAGCAAGAAAAGGATATCAAGGGAATCCAGATAGGAAAGGAAGAAGTCAAGCTCTCACTGTTTGCAGATGACATGATACTCTACTTAGAAAACCCTAAAGACTATCAAAAAGCTTCTAGAAACAATAGACTCATATAGCAAGGTGGCAGGCTACAAAATTAACACACAAAAATCAATGGCCTTTCTATATACCAATAGTAATAAGGATGAAATGGACATTAAGAAAACAACCCCATTCACAATAGTACCACACAAACTCAAATATCTTGGAATCAACTTGACTAAATATGTGAAGGACCTATACAAAGAAAACTATAAAACTCTGCTCCAAGAAATAAGAGAGGACACACGGAAATGGAAACGCATACCCTGCTCATGGATTGGCAGGATTAACATAATCAAAATGTCAATACTCCCCAAGGCATTATACAGATTTAATGCCATCCCTCTAAAGATACCCATGACATTCTTCAAAGAAGTGGATCAGACACTTTTGAAATTCATTTGGAACAATAAACACCCTCGAATAGCTAAAGCAATCATTGGGAAAAAGAATATGGGAGGAATTACTTTTCCCAACTTTAAACTGTACTACAAAGCAACAATTATCAAAACAGCATGGTATTGGAATAAGGATAGGTCCTCAGATCAGTGGAATAGGCTTGAATACTCAGAAAATGTTCCCCAGAGATACAACCATCTAATTTTTGATAAAGGAGCAGGAAATCCTAAATGGAGCAGGGAAAGCCTCTTCAACAAGTGGTGTTGGCACAATTGGATAGCCACTTGCAAAAAATTAAACTTAGACCCCCAGCTAACATCATGTACAAAGGTAAAATCCAAATGGATTAAAGACCTCGATATCAGCCCCAAAACCATAAGATATATAGAACAGCACATAGGCAAAACACTCCAGGACATTACAGGCATCTTCAAGGAGGAAACTGCACTCTCCAAGCAAGTGAAAGCAGAGATTAACAGATGGGAATATATTAAGCTGAGAAGCTTCTGCACCTCAAAGGAAATAGTGCCCAGGTTACAAGAGCCACCCACTGAGTGGGAGAAACTATTCACCCAATACCCATCAGATAAGGGGCTAATCTCCAAAATATACAAGGCACTGACAGAACTTTACAAGAAAAAAACATCTAACCCCATCAAAAAATGGGGAGAAGAAATGAACAGACACTTTGACAAAGAAGAAATACGCATGGCCAAAAGACACATGAAAAAATGTTCCACATCACTAATCATCAGGGAGATGCAAATCAAAACAACGATGAGATACCACCTCACACCCCAGAGAATGGCACACATCACAAAGAATGAGAATAAACAGTGTTGGCGGGGATGTGGAGAGAAAGGAACTCTTATCCACTGCTGGTGGGAATGCTGTCTAGTTCAACCTTTATGGAAAGCGATATGGAGATTCCTCCAAAAACTGGAAATCGAGCTCCCATACGATCCAGCTATACCACTCCTAGGAATATACCCTAGGAACACAAAAATACAATACAAAAACCCCTTCCTTACACCTATATTCATTGCAGCTCTATTTACCATAGCAAGACTCTGGAAACAACCAAGATGCCCTTCAACAGACGAATGGCTAAAGAAACTGTGGTACATATACACAATGGAATATTATGCAGCTGTCAGGAGAGATGAAGTCATGAAATTTTCCTATACATGGATGTACATGGAATCTATTATGCTGAGTGAAATAAGTCAGAGAGAGAGAGAAAAACGCAGAATGGTCTCACTCATCTATGGGTTTTAAGAAAAATGAAAGACACCCTTGTAATAATAATTTTCAGACACAAAAGAGAAAAGAGCTGGAAGTTCCAGCTCACCTCAGGAAGCTCACCACAAAGAGTGATGAGTTTAGTTAGAGAAATAACTACATTTTGAACTGTCCTAATATTGAGAATGTATGAGGGAAATGTAGAGCCTGTTTAGGGTACAGGCAGGGGTTGGGGGGGGAGGAGGGAGATTTGGGACTTGGGTGATGGGAATGTTGCACTGGTGATGGGTGGTGTTCCTTTTATGACTGAAACCCAAACACAATCATGTATGTAATCAAGGTGTTTAAATAAAAAAAATTAAAAAAAAAAAAAAAAGAAAACAACCCCATTCACAATAGTGCCACACAAACTCAAATATCTTGGAATCAACTTGACTAAAAATGTGAAGGACCTATACAGAAAAAACTATAAAACTCTGCTCCAAGAAATAAGAGAGGACACGCGGAAATGGAAATGCATACCCTGCTCGTGGATTGGCAGGATTAACATCATCAAAATAGCAATACTCCCCAAGGCATTATACAGATTTAATGCTATCCCCCTAAAGATACCCATAACATTCTTCAAAGAAGTGGATCAGACACTTTTGAAATTCATTTGGAACAATAAACACCCTCGAATAGCCAAAGCAATCATTGGGAAAAAGAATATGGGAGGAATTACTTTCCCCAACTTTAAACTGTACTACAAAGCAATAGTTATCAAAACAGCATGGTATTGGAATAAGGACAGGCCCTCCGATCAGTGGAATAGGCTTGAATACTCAGAAAATGTTCCCCGGACATACAATCACCTAATTTTTGATAAAGGAGCAAGAAATCCTAAATGGAGCAAAGAAAGCCTCTTCAACAAGTGGTGTTGGCACAACTGGATAGCTGCTTGCAAAAAATTGAACTTAGACCCCCAGCTATCATCAAGTACGAAGGTAAAATCCAAATGGATTAAAGACCTCGATATCAGCCCCAAAACCATAAGATATATAGAACAGCACATAGGCAAGACACTCCAGGACATTACAGGCATCTTCAAGGAGGAAACTGCACTCTCCAAGCAAGTGAAAACAGAGATTAACAGATGGGAATATATTAAGCTGAGAAGCTTCTGCACCTCAAAGGAAATAGTGCCCAGGATACAAGAGCCACCCACTGAGTGGGAGAAACTATTCACCCAATACCCATCAGATAAGGGGCTAATCTCCAAAATATACAAGGCACTGACAGAACTTTACAAGGAAAAAACATCTAATCCCATCAAAAAATGGGGAGAAGAAATGAACAGACACTTTGACAAAAAAGAAATACAAATGGCCAAAAGACACATGAAAAAGTGCTCCACATCACTAATCATCAGGGAGATGCAAATCAAAACAACGATGAGATACCACCTCACACCACAGAGAATGGCACACATCATAAAGAATGAGAATAAACAGTGTTGGCGGGGATGTGGAGAGAAAGGAACTCTTATCCACTGCTGGTGGGAATGCCATCTAGTTCAACCTTTATGGAAAGCGATATGGAGATTCCTCCAAAAACTTGAAATCGAGCTCCCATATGATCCAGCTATACCACTCCTAGGAATGTACCCTAAGAACACAAAAATACAGTACAAAAACCCCTTCCTTACACCCATATTCATTGCAGCACTATTTACCATAGCAAGACTCTGGAAACAACCAAGATGCCCTTCAACAGATGAATGGCTAAAGAAACTGTGGTACATATACACAATGGAATATTATGCAGCTGTCAGGAGAGATGAAGTCATGAAATTTTCCTATACATGGATGTACACGGAATCTATTATGCTGAGTGAAATAAGTCAGAGAGAGAGAGAAAAACGCAGAATGGTCTCACTCATCTATGGGTTTTAAGAAAAATGAAAGACATTCTTGCAATAATAATTTTCAGACACTAAAGAGAAAAGAGCTGGAAGTTCCAGCTCACCTCAGGAAGCTCAAAGAAAGCTCAAAGAAGCTCATCACAAAGAGTGATGAGTTTAGTTAGAGAAATAACTACATTCTGAACTTTCCTAATAATGAGAATATATGAGGGAAATGAGAGCCTGTTTAGAGTACAGGCAGGGGTTAGGTGGGGAGGAGGGAGACTTGGGACATTGGTGGTGGGAATGTTGCACTGGTGATGGGTGGCGTTCTTTACATGACTGAAACCCAAACACAATCATGTATGTAATCAAGGTGTTTAAATAAAAAAAAATCTGTATAATGCCTTGGGGAGTATTGCCATTTTGATGATGTTAATCCTGCCAATCCATGAGCAGGGTATGTGTTTCCATTTCCATGTGTCCTCTCTTATTTCTTGGAGCAGAGTTTTATAGTTTTCTTTGTATAGGCCCTTCACATTTTTTTTTTCGTTTTTTTTTTGGGTCACACCCGGCAATGCTCAGGGGTTATTCCTGGCTCCAGGCTCAGAAATTGCTCCTGGCAGGCACAGTGGACCATATGGGGCGCCGGGATTCGAACCGATGACCTTCTGCATGAAAGGCAAACGCCTTACCTCCGTGCTATCTCTCCGGCCCCCGGCCCTTCACATTTTTAGTCAAGTTGATTCCAAGATATTTGAGTTTGTGTGGCACTATTGTGAATGGGGTTGTTTTTTAATGTCCATTTCTTCCTTATTACTATTGGTGTATAGAAAGGCCATTGATTTTTGTGTGTTAATTTTGTAGCCTGCCACCTTGCTATATGAGTCTATTGTTTCTAGAAGCTTTTTGGTAGAGTTTTTAGGGTTTTCTAAGTAGAGTATCATGTCATCTGCAAACAGTGAGAGCTTGACTTCTTCCTTTCCTATCTGGATTCCTTTAATATCTTTTTCTTGCCTAATCACTATAGCAAGTATTTCCAGTGCTATGTTGAATAGGAGTGGTGAGAGAGGACAGCCTCGTCTTGTGCCAGAATTTAGAGGAAAGGCTTTCAGTTTTTCTTCATTGAGGACAGTATTTGCCTTTGGTTTGTGGTAGATGGCCTTAACTATATTGAGAAAGGTTCCTTCCATTCCCATCTCACTGAGAATTTTGATGAAGAATGAGTGTTGGACCTTATCAAATGCTTTCTCTACATCTATGGATATGATCATGTGATTTTTATTTTTCTTGTTGTTGACTATGTGTATTATGTTGATAGATTTACAGTTGTTAAACCAGCCTTGCATTGCGGGGACGAAACTTACTAGATCGTAGGGGATAATCTTCTTAATGAGGCATTGAACTCTATTTGCCAAGATTTTGTTGAGGATATTTGCATCTGCATTCATCAGCGATATTGGTCTGTAATTTTCTTTTTTTTATAGCATCTCTGTCTGGTTTAGGTACAAGGTGATATTAGCTTCATAAAAGCTATTTGGAAGTGTTTCCATTTGTTCAATTTCATGAAAGATTCTTGCCAGGATTGGTAATAGTTCCTCTTGGAAAGTTTGAAAGAATTCATTACTGAATCCATCTGGGCCTGGGCTTTTGTTTTTGGGCGGACATTTGATTACCGTTTTAATTTCATCAATAGTGATGGGGATGTTTAGATATGCTACATCTTCTTCCTTCAACTGTGGAAGATTATAAGAGTCCAAGAATTTATCCATTTCTTCCAGGTTCTCATTTTTAGTGCCTAGAGTTTCTCAAAGTAGTTTCTGATTACCCTTTGAATCTCTGCCATATCAGTAGTGATCTATCCTTTTTCATTTCTAATATGAGTTATCAAGTTTCTTTCTCTCTTTCTTTGTTAGTTTTGCCAGTGGTCTATCAAACTTGTTCATTTTTTTCAAAGAACCAACTTCTGCTTTCATTGATCTTTCGGATTGTTTTTTGGGTTTTCACTTCATTGATTTCTGTTCTCAGCTTTGTTATTTCCTTCTGTGTCCCTATTTTTGTTTTTTTTTGTTGTTGTTGTTGAGCACTTCCTAGTTCTATTAGCTCTGTCATTAAGCTACTCAGGTAAGCCCCTTCTACCTTTCTGATGTGTGCTTGCAAAGCTATAAATTTTCCTCTCAGTACTGCTTTTGCTGTGTCCCATAAGTTCTGATAGTTTGTGTCTTTATTGTCATTTGTTTCCAGGAACCTTTTGATTTCCTCCTTGATTTCATCTGGGACCCACTGGTTATTGAGTATGAAGCTGTTTAACTTCCAGGTGTTAAAGTTTTTCTTCTGTGTCCCTTTGGAATTCACAAATAATTTCAGAGCCTTGTAGTCAGTGAAGGTAGCCTGCAACATTTCTATCCTCTTGATATTATAGAGGTATGTTTTATGTGCCAGCATGTAGTCTATCCTGGAGAACGTACCATGTACATTGGAGAAGAATGTGTATCCAGGTTTTTTGGGGATGGAGTGGATATATATATATATCCACTAGGCCTCTTTTCCATTTCTCTCATCAGGTCTAGTATATTCCTGTTGGGTTTCAGTCTGGTTGACCTATCCAGTGTTGACAAAGCCGTGTTAAGTTCCCCCACAATTATTGTGTTGTTACTGATATTAGTTTTCAGATTTGTCAACAATTGTATTAAATATTTTGCTGGCCCCTCATTTGGTGCATATATATTTAGGAGAGTTATTTCTTCCTGCTCTACATACTCCTTGATTAATATAATATGTCCATCTTTGTCCCTTACAACGTTCCTGGGTATAAAGTTTGCATTATCTGATATTAGTATGGCCACTCCAGCTTTTTTATGGGTGTTGTTTGCTTGGATAATTTTTCTCCAGCCTTTTATTTTGAGTCTATGTTTGTTCTGATTATTCAGGTGCGTTTCTTGTAGGCAGCAGAAGGTTGGATTGAGTTTTTTGATCGATTTAGCCACTCTGTGTTTCTTAAATGGTTCATTTAGTCCATTGACGTTGAGAGAAAGAATTGCCCTGGGATTTAATGCTATCTTTATATCGAAATTTGGTGTGTCTTTTGGTTAGTCTTGTCTTAAATTAGGTCTTTCAGATTTTCTCTTAAGACTGGTTTTGAGTCTGTAAAGTTTCTGAGCTGTTTTTTGTCTGTGAAACCACGTATTCTTCCGTCAAACCGGAAAGTGAGTTTTGCTGGGTATAGTATTCTAGGTGAAGCATTCTTTTCATTCAGTCTTGTCACAATATCCCACCACTGCTTTTTGGCCTGCAGTGTTTCTGATGACAGGTCTGCTGTAAATCTCAAGGATGCTCCCTTGAATGTAATTTCCCTTTTTGATCTTGCTGTTTTCAGAATTCTGTCTCTATCTGTGGGATTTGTCATTGTGACTAGGATGTGTCTTGGTGTGGTTTTTCTGGGGTCTCTTTTGGTTGGTACTCCGAGCATGCAGGATTTGATCACATATATTCTTTAGCTCTGGAAGTTTCTCTTTAATGATGTTTTTGACCATTGATTCTTCCTGGAAATTTTCTTCCTGGGTCTCTGGGACTCCAATGATTCTTAAGTTCTTTCTGTTGAGCCTACCATAGACTTCTATTTTCATCTGTTCCCATTCTTTGACTAATTTTTCCATTGTCTGTTCTTTTGCTTTACATTTTTTCCAATCTCTCCTGCTGTATGGAATTGTTATTTATCTCATCTTCCACAGCACCAAGTCTATTCTCAGCTTCTGATACCCTGTCCCAGATCTTATCCATTTTCTCATTCACTTTGTTTACTGAGTTTTTCAGGCCTGTTAGTTGACATGTTATTTCAGTTTGGAATTTTGTGATTTCTGTCTTTATATTTTCTTGGTTCTTGTAAGTGTTTTGTTCAACTCAATCCATAGTTTCTTTGAGTTCTTTGAGCATCTTCCATATTGCTTGTCTAAAGTCCTTATCTGAGAGGTTGATTAGTTGGTTGGTCATTATCTGGTCATCAGAATTGTCATCTTCATTCTCTATATCTGATGCTGGCCTGTGTTGTTTCCCCATTGTCACACTTGTGGGTTTTTCTATGTGTTGTGGTGGTATTCATTGGCTAAATGATGTAGGCAGACACACTCCTCTGGCTCCACACTTTCTGGATGGGTCAACTTGCCTCTAAGGGAGGGGAGTCCTCCATGGATGAAGCCTCACACAGGACCAAATCTTAGGCCACAGCACGCAGCAGAGAAGACAGTCTGGAGAGAAATGCTGGGCTTCAGTGATCCAGCACAGTTCTTAGTGTGATTTTTTCTTCCTGTTGTGATTGTGTTTTTTCCTTAGAAAGAGTGCACGGTCGAGTAGCGAATTGGAGTGGCCGTGCTGGGCTGGAGCCTCTTTTCAGCTCACTCCCAAGAGGTTCATGCAACAGGACAGTAGACAGACACACACAGGCAGCACTCACAATTTTTCAGTCGAGCCCCACTGGGCAGGCGTAGTTTCATAGATTTTTCCCAGCCTGACGTCACAAACAGGGGATACACACATGTTTCAATGTAATATATAGCATATTATCAATTTCATTCATGAAAAATAATTGACAGAAATAGAATATTTTCCCAGTATCTTTTTGATTACTATGTATAACTGCTTCACCAGACATCTGTGAAGGAAAAAGGTCCTACTGATGCCAAATCTACAAAAATTAAATAATATGAAAATAGAAGTATTCCAAAAAGAAAGCGAATTATAAGTCACCTAAATTTAAAATAAATAAGAGAAATATAATCCTGATTGGGTTACGATTCCTCTAAAATATAACTGGGCTTTGAGATTACACTAAAAATATTCTCCATCCAGATAGAAATTGATTGAATGAATTAATAGTATTTGACAGAAAAAAATCTACATGTAAAAAAGCTGGGAAATAAAGGAAAAGAACTGCAGACTGTAAGCTAGTAAGTATACAATAATGTAAACCATAGAGTTATAGAAAAAAGAAGAACAAATAGGTTGTACAAATGAGATTTCATAACATTTTTGGACTGAGCATTTGAGAAAATTGCCTTGCTTATTCATAACTAAAACATTTCCCATTGAGAAACTACAAAGGAAATGAAAATTTTCTGTAGAGCTTTTAGTTGGTTTATTTGTTACCTTTCTTTTTGGTTCACCCTGTATAAAAAGCCCTTAATATTTAGTACACCAGGGAACCAATTTGCCTTCACAAGTATGTATGCAGAAAGGTAGGAAAATGAACACTTTTGAAAAGAATAAATACTTTTTTAAACATCTCCTTGGATATGTTGATGCATTTTTTCTTCTAAACAGATTTCATAAATAATTTAAAATAATTTACAAATTGGAATAAAAAAGATGAGATAAATTTTTGACATTTAGATACTTTATCACTATAGCACATCTTTGATTAATTAAATCAATGCATAAGTCTTTATTTTGTGTTTATTGAAGTGCGAGGATTTACAAAAGTGTGAAAGCCAAAGTTTTAGGAATACCATGTTACCATGCCATCCACCTTCAAAGCAACAATATCCTCTTCCACTGTATTAAATCCAAGCACATTGACCTCCTTTCTACACCTCCTCCCTACTTCCCGGGATATAGTTCTACTGGCAAAATCTCAGGGCTTGCTTTTATTCATTATTGTGTATCCTCTTCCTTTGTTTTTTATATTTCACAAATGAGTGAGATCATCTGATGTTGGACTTTTTAATCTAACTTTCTTTGCTTTGTATATTATTTTATCCTATCCACATGGCAAATTGAAAAACTTCATCTTTTTTATAGTCTATTATCATAATGTGTCCATAAGTGATCATTTCTTTACCTACTCACAGATTTTGGGCACTTGAATTCAACATAGCTATAAATAATATTTTCTAGTTTTAATTTTAATATACTTTTTGAAAGACTACATCTTTATCTTTGCCTTTTTCCATTATGTAAGGCACACTTGAAATGTTCTTTGTTTTTAAAAATTTATATGAACACAAAGTTGCTGAGTAAAGATTTTTCCACAATTTTATTTTGTTAGTATTTTTCTTTTGACATAGAGTGCAGCTGTAGAGGGGTCTGAGTACAACCTCAATTAATACATTAATTTTTAAAAATTAAAATGTATTACATTATTTTCTTTTGCTTCAGAGATTTCTATACAGCCATTAAAACCATCAAGATAAATAATTTACAGTGCTATGTATTGAGGGGTTGCAGACTTGGCTTTTGACACTTGATGATTTCTCTCTATATTTCATGAAAGCTTTATTTAATATAACTTGTAATTTTGTAATCTGTAATTTATTTAACTTCTTTAACATAACATTAGTTCTTTATACGTCTTTGTAATCTTAGAAATAATGAATATATTCTGCCATATATCTCTCTTTTATCACTATCTCAGTGGGGTTTCAGTCATAGTTCTTAATTTTTATTACTTTGTGACTTTCACATATGGAATAATTTGTTGTATATGCTTGCTTCTGTTGTCTTATTTTATTTCAAATTCTGTCAGTTTCTTGTTTGTATTTTCTCTTTATATAATCTTTATATAATCTCTTGACAGTCTTTTCCTTTGTTCTTTAAAAATTTTATTGAATGACAATGATATCACTACTTCATCTAATGACAATGACATTTATCCAAATAGTCTGGAAACAACCATCACAGGATTCATTGAAATAGACACCCTTGTTCTCAATTAGTGAGATTGTCATCTAGCTCAGCCTCCATAAAAATCAGTATGAAAATTTCTTTAAAAATTAAATAGAACTATCATTTTACAATCTTTCCACTTCTTTGTATCTATCCAAAGAACACAAAAACATTAATTTGAAAACCTATAGGCACACCTATGTTTATTTGGAGCATTATTTATAGTAGTCTGAAACCAATTTTAGTGCCAAACAACAGTTGTATGATAAATTGCATATATGTACATGTACATAAGGAAATATTTTACCAGCTATTAGAAAAGATGAAATGTGGGCCCGGAGAGATAGCACATCGGTGTTTGCCTTGCAAGCAGCTGATCCAGGACCAAAGATGGTTGGTTCGAATCCCGGTGTCCCATATGGTCCCCCGTGCCTGCCAGGAGCTATTTCTGAGCAGACAGCCAGGAAGTAACCCCTGAGCACTGCCGGGTGTGGCCCAAAAACCAAAAAAAAAAAAAAAAAAGAAAAGATGAAATGTTTGAATTTTGCTAGTTCCAACTTGGATGAAATTGAGGCATGTCATGCTAAGGAAAGCTAATCAAAAGCAGGTCAAACTAGATAACCTCACTCATATGGGAAATACAAAGTAACATAGAAAAGGTTTAGACTATGGCCAATGAAAGCAAACTGCAATTCTGCCAAGAGAACTAAATCTTCCATGCTTAAGGGGGAACTAAGGACAGTTCTACATTGTTCTATTGGTCAGCACATTATAATGTGGGTGTGGTGCAGTACATTGTGTTCCTAAATAATTAGTATTAATGCTATTTTAAGTCTTATGTTCTTTAAAAATTTTAACTGAGTTCAACAATTAACATAGCTTTTATTTTTATTTTTAAAATAATAAAATATTCTCTATAAAAGAACTAATACAGTATATAGACTTCAAAAAATTGTTTTAGGAGAGACAAAATTCTTTTTTTGAACTCTATTTCTTTGAGAGCTGTGAGACCTGTATGCCAGAGACAAGATGCAGGTCCTGCAGCTTTGGGACCCAGAAGCCACTTCAGCAGCACCCAGGTGAGGAACAGGATTCAATACAATGAGCCAACGGAGGATGTCGCACATTTTTCTCCAATGCACATGAGTCATTCTCCAGGATAGACCACATGCTAGCCCATAAAACATACCTATATAAAATAAAGAGATAGAAAGTATACATACTGGGACTAGAGTGATAGCACAGGGGAAGGGGATTTGCCTTGCAAACAGCATCCCGTATGGTCCCCCTTGCCAGGAGAAATTTCTGAGCACATAGTCAGGAGTGACCCCTGAGAATCACTGGGTGTGACCCAAAAACCAAAATAAAATTTTTTTTAACAAATAATGATAGAAGACATAGACATTAAAGAAACAATATCATTCACAAAAGACCACAGAAATTCAAATACATTGGAGTCAAGTTAATTAAAGAAATTAAGGACCTATCTAAATAAAACTAAACACATTGCTTCAAAAAATAAAAGAGGATACAAGAAAATGAAAATATATATCCTGTTCATAAAATGTGAGGATTAACATTATTAAAATGGCAATTGTCCCTAAAGCACTATATATATTTAATGTAATTCCTCTAAGGATACCCATGACATTCTCCAAGGATGTAAATTAAACACTACTGAAATTCATTTGGAACAATAAATGCCAATCAATAGCTAAAGCAATCCTTGGTGGGGGGGGGGATGGGAGGCATCACTTTTTCCAACTTTAAGTTATACTACGAAACTATAAACATTAAAACAGCATTGTTCTGGAATAAAGACACCCTCTGGGGCAGAGAGATAGCATGGAGGTAGGGCGTTTGCCTTGCCTGCAGAAGGTTGATGGTTTGAATCCCGGCACCCCATATGGTCCAACGAGCCTGCCAGGAGTGATTCCTGAGCATAGAGCCACGAGTAACTCCTGAGCTCTGCCAGGTGTGACCCAAAAAAAACAAAAACAAAAACAAACAAAAAGAAGATAGACCCTCAGATCAATGAAATAGAGTTGAGTATTCAGAGACTGACTCCCAGACTTTAAATCAATCAATCTTTGAAAAAGGAACAGAAAATGCAAACTAGGGCAAAGAAAGCCTTTCAAAAAGTGGCCAGGAACAAATGTTCTGCCACATGTAGAAAAGCAAACTTGGACCTCCATCTAACAACATGCACAAAGGTCAAATCAAAATGGAATAAATACCTTGATATCAGACCTGTAACTATGAGATATATAGAGATAACACAGGCAAAACACTCTATAACATAAGGGCATCTTCAAAGAGGAAACACCACTGTCCAAACAAGTGTAGGCAAAGATAAACAAATGGGATTACATCACACTGAAAAGTTTCTGCACTTCAAAGAAAAAGGTCACCCACGGATTGGGATAAACTATTCACACAATACCCATCAGATAAGGGACTATAAGGTACTGACAGAAATTAACAAGAAAAAAAATCAAGCCACATAAAAAATGTGGGGAAGAGGTTAACAGACATTTCCTCCAAAAAATACTCCACGTAAAAAAAATGCTCCACGTCACTAATATCTAGGGATTTGCAAATCAAAACAATGATGAGATATGATCTCATGCTACAGAGACTGGCACACATCATGAAGAACAAAAACAACCATTGCTGGATTGGATGTGAAAAGAAAGGAACTCTTATTCACTGCTGGTGGGAATGCCTTCTAGACTAGACTATCTGGAAAACAATATGGAATTCCTTAAAAAAATAAACATAGAGCCCCCATATGATCCAGAAATACCTACTAGGGATAAACTAGCAATATACTCTAGGATCACAAAAACACAATACAATAATGCTCTCTGTCCTCTTATGTTCATACCAGGGCTTTTTACAATAGCCAAAATCTGAAAACAATCCAGATGCTAGACAACAGATGAATGGCTAAAAAAAACTGTGGTACATCTACACAATGGAATACTATTCAGCTATTAGAACATATAAACTCATTAAATTTGCCTATAATGGAATATTTGGAGACTATTATATTGAATGTAATGTCAGAGGGAGAGAGATTAACACAGCATAGTTTCACTCATCTGTGGAATTAAATAAAAATAAAAGACAATATAGTAATAATACCCAGAAACAATAGAGATGAGGACCAGAAGAACCAGCATTTAAAGAAATAACTACAGGGGTCGGAGAGATAGCATGAAAGTAAGGCGAACATCGCCTTGCATGCAGAAAGTCATTGGTTCGAATCTCAGAATCCCATATGGTCCCCCAAGCCTGCCAGGAGCAATTTCTGAGTGTGGAGCCAGGAGTAACCCCTGAGCTCTGCCGGGTGTGACCCCCACCCCCCAAAAAAAAACTAAACTAAACTAAATAAACAAAAAATAAATAACTACATTAACATCAACCATGACAATGATAGAAAAATACAATGCCTGTCTCAAAGACAGGCAGGGAATAGGGGAGAAGGTAGATGGGAAACATCAGTGGTGGGAAAGTTGCACTTGTAAAGGGTGTGTATGCATTTATGGCTGAAACCTAATTATCAATGTGTTTTTAACCTTGGTGCTTAAATAATAAAATTATTTAAAAAATAAAATATTTATTTGAGAAATTCTATTCGATTTGTTGCTGCTCTTAATTTTTGCTCATTTAAAAATATTTGCTTCATTTTCAGTGTTTTTCTTACATTAGGCAAAAATAATTTATCAATATGGCTTTCCTGAAACTACTTTTAACTTGCTATTATGCAAAATGAATTGAGATTCTAATGAAACATCTAATTTTCAATGCCTTATTGCTTACCTTAAATTTTATGTTTTGTATTTTATTTTCCATTAATCTCACAGGAAATCATCTAACTAATCCCAGAATTTAATAATTATCAGTTCTTAGCAGCCTTCATAATTTTGTTTTCTGTATTTCTACTGATCAGGCATTTAGCATTCATGACTTAAAGTCTGTCCATTGGTTATATAAATGAAGAGTAATTGATGTTTTTATGTTGTTCTTCCTTTTCTTAGGCGAGGAGAAAACTTGTTGAGGGACTAATAGTTATTGACCAATTTCTTTTATCTTCCTGAGAGGACAGCTAAAAGACATTTTTAACATTGCCTTGCATTTAGATGTGATCATGTAACTGTTTTACATTATATAATCTAAGATAAACTAGGACCATTATTTTCACAAGTGTTCTTAAAAATCCTTCATATATTACTTTCCTTATTCCTTTTCAAATACAAATATATGGAAAGTTATCTTTTGAAAACAGAAGGACCCAAAAGATAGAAAGGAACAGGGTGTACATAAGCATTCCTTGTTAGGAAACCACCAAAAAATTACATATATCCATTTTTAGGTGACTTTGAAATACATAATTTTGTTAATACATTGAGTCATGGGGATTCATGGACTCACTAACAATATTCACTTACACAGGTTTGGAGTAAAAATGAGAAAGGACCTCACGATTATTCTTAAGAAACTGAAGAGGCAATTGAAGATAACATATTTCACCTATGATAAATAGAAAAACAATAGTCTGGGACTACAATTGTAAAAGAGCACAGAGTCTAAGCAGATAAAGTAGCAAGGTAAGAAAAGGCAGGATATGAGGGACATGTTTTGTATTTACAAAACAAAGGCTTCTTTTTTTAACAAGACATTCTAGATAGTCATTCAAGATAATGCAAACATTGCTTAGAAATGTTTTATGTTTCAGATTAAAATTAAAACGTTTAAAATTAAAATATGTTTCTAAGACTAGTAATCAAAATTTTTTATATTTTTATTACATTGATTTTTAATAGGAAACTCAGAATTTTCTTCTGTTCAAGATATTCTTCTAGAGCTAATATTTAAACTGTGATATGCAATAAATAATTCATTCTTGAAAATGTTAACTACAATGATATTTTAATTTTTATGTTTTATAATGTAAAACAGCTGTCCACAAAGATATAGTCTTTGAACATGGAAAACATTACATGAACATTCTTATATACTGGGTAATTACTCCTGTGATTTAACATTTAGGTCTCAGTACCTTTTGTGCTTTAGTTCATCCATTTCCAATGGCATTTCTTCATTCATGTTATATGTTAATTGACACAATAATTTAATTAACTTTATTAAGGATTACCAAGTGTAAGTTTTTGAAGGATCTTATTTTCATAGTCACAATATGAGAGATATAATTCATCTATCTATTTTATTTGCTTTGAAACTGATTTCAGCATGGGGAATTTTCATCAAATATTTCTCAAATGAGGGCCAAAGAGATAGCATGGAGGTAAAGCGTTTGCCTTGCATGCAGAAAGTCGGTGGTTTGAATCCCAGCATCCCATATGGTTCCCTGAGCCTGCCAGGAGCGACTTCTGAGCATAGAGCCAGGAGTAACCCCTGAGTGCGCCCGGATGTGACCCAAAAACAAAAAACAAAACAAAACAAAAAACAAATAAAAACAAATAGAAAAAACAAATAGAAAATAAACAAGAAAAATACAATATTTCTTTTCTAGAAAGGAATAAAAATAAAAATAATGAACATTTGTAATTAATAATTAAATTCCCTTCATAAAAATAGTTAAAAAATTTTAACTCATTCATTTAATGTCAAATAAGAATTCGGTACATTCTTTCATCAATGAACAGAAAGTACCAATTACTTTTCAAAGGCATAAATGAATTAATATTGTTAATTTTGTTAAATAATAAATATAACAGCTGATTATGACCTAGCTTCAATGTATCACATTATGTGTCTAGTTCAAGAAACTTTCAAAATATATTTAATTCAGTTTAATATTAACTAATTTCACTGTTGCTAAATACTAATTGATACATATATGTATTCCATTTTTAATATTTATCCAGAGTATGTGTCAATTAATCATAAAAATTGTTACTGTGCCACATCCAGTTGTGCTCAGGGCTTACTCTTAGCTCTTTGCTCAGGAGTTCCTCCAAATGGAGGAACCATCTCAGAGAACCATCAGAAGTACCAGCAATTGAACTAGAGTTGCCTGCACACAAGGCAAATGTCTTACCTATCTTGCTGACTTAAATAAAAATTTAAATTTATTCTCCAAAACATTCAGAAATAAATTGTGTAAATATAGTGAAGTAACTGGAGTCCTCACTGGATATTTGACACTTCTTTTGGTACTGATGGGGTGTTTCACCTTCTTTTTCTCCTTCATTTCCCAAATCGATGAGGAGAACCTCTAGAAGGATTCTGCCCATTTTTGGGGTATTAGACTCTTACCCCAGTTTACTCATTTTCTCTTTTTCAGGCAAAACCACCCAACTTGAACTGCTAGCCCTGCCCCCACTTAGAGGGGGAAATAAGGGAGGCACCAAGACCAAACTGATGCAAGACTACTAAGTAGTAGGTCAAATACAGAGGGGATCACATATTCTAGCCACCCTGGGGGGGAGGGAAGAGGAAATGGGAGGTAAGACAAAAACGGAGGTGTAGGGAGGACAATTTAGGGATGGGAATCCCCCCTGATTTTATGTAAATATGTACCTAGAATATTATTGTCAACAATATGTAAGCCACTAAGATCAAAATAAAAATTATATAAAAAATATAGTGAAGTATTCATATTATTTTAATTAAAATGTTAGCTCATTAATTTTTGGGGGGGCCATGTTCAAAGGTGCTAAGGGATTACTCTTGGCTCTGCACTCAGAAATTATTACTGGTTGTCTCTGGCTGTCTCTGGGGACCATATAGGATTCCCGAGATAGAACTCTGTTGACCACATGCAAGGCAAGTGCCCTAATTGCTGTGCTATAGCTCTGGTCCCAATTTATGAAATTTTTAATATGACTCTTACCGGGTTTTTTTGAATAATTTTTATTTTGACCATATTGGCTTACATATCTTTCTTTTTTTTTTTTTTTTTTTTGATTTTTGGGCCACACCCAGCGGTGCTCAGGGGTTACTCCTGGCTGTCTGCTCAGAAATAGCTCCTGGCAGGCACGGGGGACCATATGGGACACACCGGGATTGGAACCAACCACCTTTGGTCCTGGATCGGCTGCTTGCAAGGCAAACGCCCCTGGCTTACATATCTTTCACAGTAGTATTTTTAGGTACATATTAACATTGAATTAGGGGAATTCCCATCACCAAACTTGCCCTCCCTCCGCCCCCGTTCCCATCCTGCATCCTATATCCCCCACCCTCACCCTTTTATCTGGTTCTCACTATGCTCTGTCTTATAAAGTTGATATATGCTCCTAACATGTGAATCTGTGTTTACTAACTATTCAAATGTGTTTCTTACAGGTAGCAGAATGTTAGATCAATTTTCTGATCTATTTTGCCATGTTGTATCACCTAATTTATGCCTTTTAATCTATTGACATTGACAGAAATTGTCATAAGATTTCATGTCATCTTTTTTTTTAAAGATTTTGGAGTGTTTGTGGAGTTTTTCTTTTTTTTCTTTTTTTTTTTGGTTTTTGGGTCAAGACGCTCAGGGGTTACTCCTGGCTATGCGCTCAGAAGTCGCTCCTGGCTTGGGGGACCATATGGGATGCCGGGGGATCGAACCGAGGTCCGTCCTAGGCTAGCGCAGGCAAGGCAGGCACCTTACCTCTAGCGCCACCGCCCGGCCCCCCTGGAGTTTTTCTTGTCTTCAAGTATCCCTTCAGTTCTTTTTTATTTTTCAATTTTTTAAAGAATTGATTTACAAAGATTTTTAGACTTGAGATTTAGTTATACAATGTTTTAGCACCAATCCCACCACCAGCATTAACCTCCCTATACCAATATTTCCAGAGTCTATCTCATGCCACCAGCCTGCATCATAAAAGGCATGGTTTTAAAGGATGTTCCTTTGTATGTAATATTTTTGATATTCCTTATTTCTGTATTCTATCTCTAAGTATGTTTTTCATTGTTGTGACTAGAATGTGTTTTGGGGTATATTTTGGTTGGATCTGATACTCTTCAGATGTCCAGGATCTTTGTAGATGCGTTTGTCAGCTCTGAGAATGTCTCAGGAGTGATGTATTTGGCTGTTGCTTTTTCATAGGGGATATCTTCCTGGGTCTCTAGGACTCCAATGATTCTTAAATTCTTAAATTGTTTCTGTTGAATTTATCCCAAAGTTATATTATGGCCCATTTGTTTCTTTTGAGTATTTTTCCATCTTCTGTTCATTTATTTTGAAGACTTTTTCCAAATTCTGTTGTTGCCTGGAGGTTTTTCTGTACTTTGCTTTCCTTGATTCGGCCCTCAGCTGCTGCTTCTGTGCTGATGAGGCCTTCGAATGAACTTATTTCACTTACTAAGTATTTTAGTTGTGACATTCTGTTTGTATTTTTCTCATTTCTACTCTCAGGTATTTTGTTGGCAGTACATTCTGGAGTTTCTTTGAGTACATTGAATGTCATAAGCACTTCTACTCTGAACTCCATTTCAGAGAGGTTTTTGTAGGGGATTAGTACTGATTGGGTCTGCAGAATTGTAATTAACTGACAAGGCATAATAGATTTACCATGGTTCTTTTTGTTGTTTCAATATACTTCCTTCCTGTGTAACTGAAAATCTTTCCCACTACAGAGGAGACATAGGAGAGCGTGTGAGATATTATCTTGAGATTATGTAAGTGTTACCCTCTAAGAAGGCCATTTCCCACCGGCATAACCTCACCTGGATTCATAGGCCAGAGTTCATTTTCTTGTAGAGCCAATAGTCAATGTTCTACACAGGTCTCTCACTTGGTACCCATATTCAATACTTTCAATAAATTCCTTTAGGTATTAGATAACTAGAATATTTATTATTTGATAAACTTTTAAAGATAACATATAGATTGCCTAAGTAAGAAAAGCTCCAGCACACCATCTCTGGCACTCTGTATATCAAAGATGAATGTGACCAGTTTTAGTTCACAATGTCCACTGAAAGGTTTTGAAGAGTGTAAAATTTCAGATGAATCCTGGAAATTTTAGTTGACAATTATTTCTTAGACTTCTCTTTGTTTTCCAAATGAACTCAGAAAAGTAGTATGTAAGGAAAATGCAATAAATTTATTTCATATCTTGATGAGGTGAGCTCTACAAAATATCTACTATGAAGTGATAAAAAACACAACAAATAAATAAAGTGATTAGATTTATTATGTCTAAAACAAAGCGGGAACTTCAGTACTTATAAAAAGCTTTTTTGGGGGCCGGAGAGATAGCATGGAGGTAAGGCGTTTGCCTTGCATGCAGAAGGACAGTGGTTTGAATCCCAGCATCCCAATTGGTCCCCAGAGCCTGCCGGGAACAATTTCTGAGCGTAAAGCCAGGAGTAACCCCTGAGCGCTGCTGGGTGTGACCCCAAAACAAAAAAAAAAAAACCAAAAACAAAAAAACAAAACTTTTTTTTTTCAATTAACTTATATTGTATTTAGGGAAATGGTTTAAACCAAACCTATTGTGCACTCTTTTTTTTTAACCAATGCTGAAACATTTTTGCAACAAAATGATTATCACAAACTTATTTTCAAGCATGGGTTTCTCAAGTCAATAGTCTTATATCTAATATATTGATTCATTTCAATTTCACTGTCAATAGCATCTGTTATTGTTTGTGGTAGAGGGAGGAATAAAAAGATAGATTGAAAATGCTATGATTATGGAGGATATTGAACACTTTAGTAATGATGAGGTGTCATAGCTGAACATAATTGTTTTAAACATTAAAATTATTGTAACCAGCAAGAAATAGCTATTGAAAAACTTATTTCCCAGGGCTGAAATGATAGTGCAGCAGGTAAGGCATTTGATTGCAAGTAGCCTATCCAGATATGCCTTGTTTAGAATCTTACCTGAGCATGCTGGATATACATCAAAAGCCTTGCCTGCTGTGTCCATAAGCAAGTCCTGCCTTCACTTATAATCCCTATTCTTGCAATACAAATAGTTTCAGCCAAGTGTCAAGAAGATCAATTTGAATCAGTTAATTTCTAGTAAGGAACAGCTGCTAATATTGTCATCCTTCGATAAGTATTTTCTTTTTTTTATTTATTTTTAATAAGGAAGTATTACCATTCTAAACTCAAACACATTCAATGCTTAGTATAATACATCAAAGGTATATCTTGTTCTTTACAATAAGTTCTCTGAAAACATTATA
>NC_064852.1:48740673-48795673 GCF_024139225.1 Suncus etruscus
ATATTTAACATTTCCTGCTAAACTTTTCAAATACAGAAAATAAAATCTTCCTGATTGGATGTTCATTTAATATATATGTTATTTGCATTATCCTTATTACAACGAACATTTATCTTCTTTGGTTGCATGCAGGATAACCAGTTATTTGCCTGATTTGTAAATGCCTTTAAACTTCTATGGCATAAGTTTTATTCATACATATTGTTGCCATTATACTTTATCTTAACAATTTACCTGTCACAAAAGTCTCATAAAAAGTATGTCAGTAAAAGGAACCATTTTTATAGGAACCTAGAGACATTCACTGCAGTTCCAGGTAAATATGTGCAGAAAGTCAAAAAAGTCTAAGCCCACCTGGTTCTAACATATCTATTATATATATCCCTTCTCTACCTCCCAGGAGAGCCACAATTTTTGTGGGATGTTCTGGCAGAGGCTTAAAAAGTAGATATTATTTTGAAAAGTACATTTATAATATGGGTTATTAATAATCATCAGTATTAACTAATCATAACACTGCTAAGTACAAGGGACCTTCTCCAAATATATTGTTCTTTCGTAATCAACTTGCATAATTAAGGAATTGGGAAAAAAGCTTTTAACTGCAGTCTCTTGGTATAGTTTGGATTTTTAGGAGATTTTGTTTTATTTGGCTTAAGCAATGAAATTCAAGGAGGAAGACATGAAGTACAAAGTATACATCTGTGTTCAATTAGGAGCATTTTAAAGTGCATATTAAGTCATGTGATTTTAACATTCAATCATTGTAATATGAACAAAAGTTGAGTGAAAAGTAGAATTGATTGGCTTCTTGTTTTGTCTATAGATTAATTTTTGTTCTCACTAAATTGATTATTTTTGTCTGAACATACAGGTGGTACTAATTTTACCTAAGGTATACTTATGTTAATAAATGAGATTTTTTTAACTACAGGTGCTCTGAAATTCTTCTGTTTCATGGACTAAAATTAGAAAAGTTCATCAACTCTTTGTAAAAGTATCTTAAATATTTTAGATCCAGTAAATTCTCTTGGTCCTATTAATTCTAACTCCAGTCATTTTTCCGATAAAAATTAAATCTGTGTTGGTATTTATAAGTTATTCAACCTTAAGCAAGCCCTAAAGAATACAACAAGAACATCACAGACGCCCAAAGCCAATAGTTCTTTGTTTGCATTTTACCTGAATTCCAGAATGTAGCCTATGAATACAAACACCCCACCAGTGAACCTCAAATTCTTCACTACCCAAAGGAAATTATTTGGGTCCAAAGCACTAGAGAAAATATTTCGTGACCCTTCCATTATTCTGGCTTTAGCAGTTGCTGAAATTCCTGGAGTCCCAGCTGTGGGTCCCAGCTGTGAATCAGGACCCTTGTTCTGCCCTGTCTTTTATAAAGAAGATCTTAAGTGTTCATCCATAACAGACATGACTGCAGCAAGTATAAAGTTTAATTAAGGTATAAAATTTTATTTCTACTGCTAGAACATACACATAAAATGTAATTTTGTATAGCTGAAGTTGATCCAAAGACTTTTCAGTAAGTTCAAAGATAGTCAACTTTTGGGCAACTAAGTCTAAGCATAACAACAAAGTTGAAATAAGTCTATATGTGCTCAGGGAGCCATTCCCAGTGATATGCAGCTGGCCAAGCCATTAGTTCAATGCTTAAACCCAGGATTTCTGGAGCCCACCAGCATGGACTGGGGGTCTCCAAAGTTATACCCTGCGTGTTCAAGAAATCATGTGGTGCCTAAGAACATATTGATATCCCCTGGCTTATAAGACCTAGACCCCTGACCACTGAGTAATACCTCCACCCAAAATTCAAATATATTTTATGTAATTATGAAAAGTAATGATTAATATATTTTGTGTTTACCCTATGAATAGCAAGAAATTCTAGTGAGATACAGAAAGGATCTAATGGCAGAAATTTCTTGGCCTAACGGGTAAGAAATTATTTTCTGTTTTCATTGAAGTAAATAAAATAGTAATTAAAATAAATACTCGATTCTTAAGTATGTAAAGCAACACAAAAAAAAATCATAGCTGAACATAGGAAGTCTTGGAAGGAGAGGTAGGCAAAGTCTCCATCCTGCTGAAGCCTCACAAGCTGCACCAACCACCAACAATCACTGCTTCACCAATGTCCCAACTTCATCACTTTAACCACTGATCTCTGCAAAAACGCCTAATCAACTAAAAGTCCTGTTATGCCGGTACTTGGGTAGACATCACCAGGACTTTGTCAGAGTGAGTAGGGGCACCCCCTACCCCAAACCAAACCCTCTACCATCTCATATGTCACATAGGTCTCATACCCAAAATCATGTTCCACAGATGCTGCAATATCAGCCATAGAGGTTGAAATTCCTGAAGCCATGGGACAACTCCAAATTTTTAATAATGTCATTCTAGTTAGAACACACCAATTTAGTTGTTAACGTGGAATCAAAGCCACCTAATGCTCAAAAACAAAACAAGTAACAGTCAAATGAACATTAAACAGAAACAAAAAACAATCAAACTTAAACACAAAATCCAAAGCCATTGACAACAGAGTCAATACCCAATCTACAAGCTAGACACAGAGGGAACCACTTATACTGGCAGCTCAGTAGGGGAAGGGGTGTAAGGGAAGGGGATATGGGATCCATGCTGGGAACAGGGATAAAGGGAGGACAGCATTGGTGGTGGGAATGCCCCTGATTCAATGTCACAATCTACCTAAAATATTACAGTGAAAAATTTGTAAAATAAATAAATAAAACAAGTAACAGAAAGATCAACAAATAACATAGTAAACCTTTGACAATGACTTAATGACCCCATTGTAAGATACAATAATTTTCACAAAATTTTTTTTTCTTTTTTCTTGTTTTTTTTTTTGGGGGGGGTCACACCCAGTAACGCTCAGGGGTTACTCCTGGCTATGTGCTCAGAAGTTGCTCCTGGCTTGGGGGACCATATGGGACGCCAGGGGATCGAACCGTGGTCCGTCCAAGGCTAGCGCAGGCAAGGCTGGCACCTTACCTTTAGCGCCACAGCCCGGCCCCAATTTTCACAAAATTTTTATGCTGTACTTTCTTAATAATTTTATTACTTCTTATCTATAAACTAGCAATTATATATGTATATATAATTTCTTTTTTGTGATTATTTTTTTTATATTTATTTTTCTTTTTTTAATATATATTTTATTTTAATCACAGTGGCCTACATATCATTGACAATAATATTTTAGGTACATATTAACATAAAATCAGGGGAATTTCCATCACCTAATTGTCCTCTCTCCACCTCTGTTCCCGTCCTACCTCCCATATCCTCTCCCTCATCCCTGGAACTGCCAGAATAAGTGGTCCCCTCTGTGCCTAGCTGACTACTTAGTGGTCCTACACCAGTTTGGTCTTGGTACCTCTCTTATTTCCTGCTCTAGTTGGGAGGCGAGACTAGATAGTTCAAGTTGAGTGGTTTTGTTTGAAGAAGAGAAAAGTAATAAACTGGGGGAAAAAATCAAATGCGCCGAAAATGGCCGAAGTCCTTCTGGAAGCTCTCATCCTAGTTTTGAGAGATGAAGGGGAAAAGGGAGGTGGAACTGAGCCGGAAGTCCCAGCCCTCCTTTCATTATCTCTGAGGATTGTTGCAAAAATGACTTTTATTTTTCTTAAAACCCATAGATGAGTGAGACTATTCTGTGTCTCTCTTTCTCCCTCTGACTTCATGAAGCTCGCCACAAAGAGTGGTGAGTGCAGTTATAGAAATAACTACACAGAGAACTACCATAATCATGTGAATGAATGACAGAACTGGAAAACCTATCTGGAGTACAAATGGGGGTGGGGTGGGATGGAGGGAGATTTGGGACATTGGTAGTGAGAATGTTGCACTGGTGAAGGGGATGTTCTTTACATGACTGAAACCTAATCATAATCATATATGTAATCAAGATGTTTAAATAAAGGAAAAAGAAAAGATCATTTCTGTCACTGTCCAAGGGGTTAAATGAATCTAGTTGTGAAAGAATGTCACAGAATTTTTTCTGTTACAACTGAACAATTATGTGATTGGCATTGCTATAAAATAAATGGATTGATAAATTTTAAAAAAATCCCTTCCTTACACCTATATTCATTGCAGCACTACTTACCATAGCAAGACTCTGGAAACAACCAAGATACCCTTCAACAAATCAATGGCAAAAGAAACTGTGGTACATATACACATTGGAATATTATGCAGCTGTCAGGAGAGATGCAGTCATGAAATTTTCCTATACATGGATGTACATGGAATCTATTATGCTGAGTGAAATAAGTCAGAGAGAGAAAGATGCAGAATGGTCTCACTCATCTATGGTTTTTAAGAAAAATGAAAGTCATTCTTGCAATAATAATTTTCAGACACAAAAGAGAGGAGGGATGGAAGTTGCAGCTCACCTCATGAAGCTCACCACAAACAGGGATGAGTTTAGTTAGAGAAATAACTACATTGTGAATTATCCTAACAATGAGAATGTATGAGGGAAATAGAAAGCCTATCTAGAGTACAGGCAGGGGTTGGGTGGGGAGGAGGGAGATTTGGGACATTGGTGATGGGAATGTTTCACTGGTGTTGGGTGGTGTTCTTTACAAGACTCAAACCCAAACACAATCATGTATGTAATCAAGGTGTTTAAATAAAATATATATTAAAATAAAAACTTCAGGATTCTCTTCTGACACTATCCTGTAACAGACAAGGTAAGTCTATATCAGAGTGTTAAAGAAAATGACTTTGTAGTATGCCTTCAGATGCACTTTACAGCATATTAAAAACTTGGTTTTAATAGGAAAAAAAAAGGAGGTGGAACACCACAACAGTACAAAAAGAAGTGGCAAATAAAACATCCAGTGAACACTCCAACAATAAAGATAAGCACCACATAAAGGCCATGGTCTTGAGATAAAAAAAAAAACATGGCAGAGCACATAAAGGGAGAAAGGAAAAGAAGAAAAAGAAGCTAAATATGAACGGAGACAACAACTGCAATAACCACATCAAAACAAATAAATTGGCAAAAACTAGATTTAAAAAATTGTGTTTTTTTCCTTTTTTTTTCCTTTTTTCTTCCCTCCTGCACAGGCACAGTAAATATTGGGGTCATTTGAAAAGGAATTCCCTTGACCTAAGAAAAACAGGGTTTCTCCACCCTTGAAGTATATTGTCATGGGATTAACTATAGACTCCTTTCAGGTTCATTTACTCTCCCCTTGGCACTTTTGTGGTGAATGGAAGACTTCTGCTCCGTCCTGGGTGATAAAATCAGACCTACTCTATCTAGAGATCTCGGTATCTGCACAGGTCAGGGAGTGGAACTTATGATGAAGTCTTTCTTTGTGGTTCTAGAAGTTCTGTTCCCTCCGTGTCTTTTAATCCGTTTTCTGTGGTTGGTGGTCTTGATCTTTGCGCTGATCCTAGGAGGGGGCCTGGGATAGCATCTTTCGTTATGTTTCCAGAAGACCCATTCCATTGCAATTTCCGTAGCATGCTTTATCACCTGCCTTATAATTTTCTAAATTATGTCATCAATTAACAGTTTGATGGTGCAAGATCTTGAAAAATTTAACTATTTTGAAATTCTCTTGGAAAATAAACCAATTTCTCCCCCTCCCCATCCCCAATTTGCTCTCCTACTGCCTATGTAAACCAAAACTGAAAAAAAGAAGTCATGTATTCACAACAATTTAACTATGGACCTTCAGACACCCAATTTATTTGTTTGCATATTTTATCAATAGACAGTCAAGTAGGAGAAATTAGACTCATTAGCAATTACTGTGTCTACCAACTATCATTGCCTTAGGGTAGGAGTTAAATGAACAGAAGGGTCACTGCAGGTTCGACACTCTCTGTTACCCAGACAGCACAGCCAATACCTAGCATCACTTATAAATAACACCAGTCCTGCAGAGAAATTACCTGCCCGAGATAGGTAGAGTTCAAGTGTTTTTGAGCAAAAGCAATACCTGTTACTTTGCTAAAATGAGGAATCTTAAGGTCAGACCTCTTTGGGAAAGTACCGAATTTATTCTTTGAAAAAAATGTGAAAATTTCCACATATACATTTTATAATGCCAAGGGTCCATGGAAATGTAAATGTAAACAAAATAATATATAGATGTCTTTACCAAGAGATTGAAAAGGATATGCGCTACCTAGAAATATTGGCTCTGATTTTGAGAATCTCCCATTTTTCACTCAGCAAATATATCTTAAGAAATAGTATGCTGCATTTTTACAATGGCCCAGCCTCATCACTGACCCTCTACAATTCCCTTCAGGGATACCAATCTGACCAAACTTCAAGTATGCTGGTGTTTTGGACTGATATTACCAGGGCTTTATGGAGTGAATGTGGGCACCTTCTCTCCAGTATCTTCCTTCTTCTAGGAAACCTGACAGCTGTAACCACATCCATAAGTGAAGTTGCTATTTTCAAACTGGGCCTGCTTCATAAACTCACTCTTTTCTCAAATAAGATATAAACTGAGCCATGAAAGATTATAGCTACACCAGCCTACACAGCAGAAAAGCGTGGCATCTCAGGTGGAGAGGGTGGGCCAAGCCCTCACCTTGCCAAACCCACATCTGCTGCCTCAATCAACCAAAATAATTATTTTCCCAATGGCCTTGACTTATCACTGACCCTCTATGGTTCCTGTCAGAAACACCAATTTGACCAAACTTGGGTTACAACTGTTTTTTTTTTTTTTTGAGCTGATATCATCAGAGCTTTTGGGAGCAAGTGTGGGTGGGCTCTCTCCTCCACTCCCCATAACTGCCAGCTGTGTACACATCCCTAAAAATCATAGTATTTGTCATAGTGCTTTGAGTTTCTTGACAACTTCATTTGTTTGATGCTGTCATCCCTATAGAAACACACCAAATTTAACAAATAGCTTGCTAACTACAAGAGCTTAAAAAGAGAGAAATACTATGCTAAGCTCTGTTCTGAATATTAAAAAGTGTTTGATAGAGTTGGAAAGATAGTTCAGAGAGCCAGTTTTGCAAGGATGTTTTTGCATGTTTTGCATGTAGGAGATCTAACTTGGATCAAGGATCTCATGGTCCCTGAGTACTCTGCCAGCAGCAATACCCCAAAAACATGCCAAGTACTTACAGGTGTGGGCCAAAAAATAACAATAAAAGAGGTTAATAGAAAAATTGAAGCTCTTTTTTGAGAGTGGTGACTGGTTGATTCTAAGCTAACCAGGCCAGAAGTTCAATTCAAAGGCTAAGGACATAGTGCTGCTTGCCCATGTGATGATGTGGATTACTGAAACACCTCAGTGGTATTTGGGGCTCTACAGTCATACTTATAGTTCTTAGTGTCCTCCCCAACTGTAAGTGATGTTTGTAGGACTATGTGGTGCTGGATATGGAACTTTGTTAGCTGTTTGCCTAAGCCATAGCTATACAATATCTCTGGGCCAGAAAATTATATTTTATTGAATCAATTCCATATTAGTTCTATAGAAAAAGTATCATGGCATCTATGCTCAAAGCATTCCATAATAATGGCTTCGGTGATGTATTTGGTGATCCAAATCCATTGACTAGGAAACTAAAGTTCATATAAACAAATGCAATTATATAAGACTAAAAGCTTCTTCTTCAGGAAAGAAACTGTCATTAAAACAAAACACATCCCAATGAATGGGAGAAAATATTTGTGCACCATAATTCTGATACTATTGTTCTTCGTTCTGTAGAAAATAAGTTTACTGCATTTTAAAAAATCAAAATCTTAGATTTAGGAAGATTATATTATGCTTACATTTCAAATATTATATTACATTTCAAATATTATATCATGCTCACATATCTAATTTCTTATTTAGCTTTGAAATAGTACCTCTATAAATGTTTATAAACAGCTGATTAATGTATATTTTGCAACACAGCATAAGTATGAAAACATTAGGAAACCAAAAAAAAATAGTCCAGTTTTAGAAGGTTTTTCTGTGGCTACTAACTTTGGGGATTTTTTGTTTTTATTTTTGTGGTGCCAAGATCAAACCAAGATCTCAGACTTGCAGGGCATGTGCTTTACCACTGAGTTTCATCCTTGACCCCTAACTTTTGTTTTTCATATTTTTATCAGTCAAGAAGACTGAGCAGATTGTAACATTTAAACTTTTTTGGGTGGGGGGACACACCCGGTGAAGCTCAAGGGTTACTCCAGGCTATGCAATCAGAAATCGCTCCTGGCATGGGGGACCATATGGGATGCCAAGGGGTCTGTCGTAGACTAGCGCGTGCAAGGCAGATAGATGCCTTGCTGCTTGCGCCACCACTCTGGCCCCAACATTTAAGCTTTTATTTACATTAAAATATGTAATTTCATGTGATATTCCAAATACAAAATACACTATATGCTTCTAATTCTTCCTTGCCTAGCATATCTAACATTGTCTAAAATTGAGATAATTCAATAAGTAAAACAGCTGATTTAAATGAGGAAATATTTTCCTCTTGCCATTTTAAAGAAAGGCATTTTGAGTAATAGAATCTTCACCTTTTATAAGAATATTCATGACTTGTGTAGTATCTACATATGAACTCAGTATCTATAATGATTTTTTAGAACTAGAAGAAATTGTTGAAAGTGGTCCACAGTTGACAGAAATTACAACATAAAGCTCATTAAAATCCAATTCTACAGTGATTAATATATATGGCTTGTTTTATTGAACTTCATGTAGAAAATTTTCAAATAGCCCTTTAATGTGCTTCATATCAAAATGAAGTACTTTTAGAAATCTAAAGAGGCTTTCCTTTAAGTTTCAATAAAGTGCACTTGAGGGTTATATTTTATATTTTTATATACAAATTATTGAGATACCAGGTTTTGTTCAGACTTACTTTGGTCATGCTTGGTTGAAAACTTTAGAAGACATGTAGGTGGTGATAGAGAGTGCTGGTGCCCAATTATTCTGATATACTGTGTTTCTTATGTTTATTCATCTTGATATTTTTTCACTTCCCCTAATCTCCCAGAGATATCAACTAAATAGGTTAAACCAAAGACTCTCCTCTGGACTCAATGCAAGCACATTTATGCAAACATATATACTCCTCTATGGGTGCTTTTTAGGACAGACAAGTGCACAAATCAGTCACACTCATAGAACATAAATAAGACGCTCTGGGAATATCAAAGGCAGAATCTCATATCCATGTCAATTTATTAAATGGCATCAGCAAATATTTTCAAAAGTTTGTGAAAACGGTTTCATGTTATGTAAAACAATAACAAATTTTGATCAAAGCTGTCTTTGGGACAATTATATTACAAATCAAATATTCTGTGATTTCTCTTCAAAGTTTACAATATTTAGACAAATTATTTTGCCACGAAAAATTCTTGAGTCAAGATTTTGAACCAAATTTTCTACTGACCTAAAATTATATTCACTTCATACTTCAAAACAGGTCAAAATTATTTGTATGTAAAATACATTTGTGATAAGATCAAGATTACTTATTTTTTAATATAATTTTTATTTTGATCATAGTGTCTTACATATTGTTGACAATAACATTTTAGGTACATATTTACGTAAAATCAGGGGGGATTCCCATCCCCAAATTGCCCTCCCTACCCCTCCGTTTTTGTCCAACCTCCCATTTCCTCTTCCCTCACCCCCAGGGCGGCTAGAATATGTGGTCCCCTCTGTATCCAACCCACTACTTAGTAGTCTTGCACCTGTTTGGTCTTGATGCCTCCCTTATCTCCCCCTCTAACTGTAGGCAGGACTAGCTAGTTCAAGTTGCGTGGTTTTGCCTGAAAAGGAGGAGATAAATAAACTGGGGTAGGAGTCTAATACTCCCAAAATGGGTGGAATCCTTCTAGAGGCTCTCATCATCGATTTGGGAGATGAAGGAGAGAAAGAAGGTGAAACACTCCACCAGTACCAAAAAAAGTGTCAATTATCCAGTGAGGACTCCAGCTATATCGATAAGCACCACAAAAAACAGACGAAAAACAAAGCAAAACAAACAAACAGAAGACAAAACAAAAACAAACAAACAAACCAAAAGCACGCCATGGTCTTGAAATAAGAAACATGGCATAGCACATAACGAAGGAAAAGAAAAGAATAGAAAAAAATAAGTATAATTGGGGACAACGATTTCAATAATCACACCCAAACAGAGAAATCGACCAAAATAGATAGGTAAATAAAAATAATAATAACAATAATAAATGAAGGTAAAAGATATATATATGTATATATATATATATATATATATAAAATACCAAGGTTTTGTGCTTTTTGCATTTTTGTTTTTTCCCCTCCTGCCCTGGCACAGTAAATATTGGGGTCATTCGAAAAGGAATTCACATGGCCTAAGAAATATGGGGTTTCTCCGTCCTTGGAGTATACTGTCATGGGATCAGCTCTAGACTTTGCTCAGGATCATTTATTCTCCCGGTGGTGTTTTTTGGTGTGTGGAAGACTTCTGTTCTGTCCAGGGTGATACACTCAGAGCTCTGTGTTTAGAGGTCTCAGTATCTGCACAGATCCTGAGGTAGGACTTATGGTGAAGTCAGCCTTTGTGGTTCTAGAGGTTCTGTTACCTCAGTGTCGTTTTAGTCCATCTTCTGTGGTTGGTGACCTTGGTCTTTGCACTGAACCTAGGATGGCACCTAGGTTAGCGTCTTTCTTTGTGCTTCCAGAAGGCCCATTCTGTTGCAGTTGTCTCTGTCAGACCTTTGGGACTGGGAAGATCAAGATTACTTATTATCATTTAATTTTTGCCTACTTCTTAAAACACAACACAGATAAAGCTCTGTTGTTTATTTTGCACTCTATTTACTACCAACACACTTTTAATTTTTTAGGTCAATTAGAAAGTAGAATGATGGAGAACTATCATGGATTTAATAAACAATCCAAAGTGACTGCAAAGGTTTAGTAATGAGAAGGATTAGCTGAGAAATAAAAAAATAAGTATTTTGTAGAGAAAGGATACCAAAGTCACTAAAGTAAAAAAGAAAACCACTTTAAAAAAAAAAAAGGCTTTAGGAGCAAAAAAAAAAAAAAAAGTTAGCAAAATTCAAACCAGGGAGAGCAAATATAGTTATTGTTTTATCCTCCATCTGAATACTTGACCAATGTCATTGGCAGAATGGAATCTCCATCTCAGACATGCAGTGAATAATCCCTCTTGTTGCCAATGGGAGTGCAACACAGTATAATAATTAGGGGAAATGGCTGTATCAAACCCCTTAGAAATATTAAAAATAAAACTACCTTAAGGAAATATACTTCCTTAAGTATTTAAGAAATTCATAGAAACAACATTAAATACAAATATATAAGAATAACACAAAAATAACAGACCCATTAAATAAATTACTCTTTCCAAATGTCATTTAAATTTAAGCACTTCTACAAAAAGGAAAATATGTTTATATTGAGTGAAAATTCATTATAACCAGATTATGTCAAACAACCTAAAATTCTTGTCTGGACAAAAGTAAAATGTATGCACATTGGTTTTTCTTTTAGTGACCAGGTGCAACTTCTAAGTCTTATACATATTTGCTGTCTTTAATGATCCTTCTGTTGCAATGAAGAAAAATGTGATCAATTTTTTGTATATAAATAAGCCAAAAAATATGCTCTGCAAAGTTAAGTAAGGACAAAACTCAGTGACGGTAGTAAAAGACTACGTGATTATTTTCTCTTTCTACTAGCTAAAAGTAGAATGAGGATGTGATTCAGCCTCTGGGTTTTCCTACTTTTAATGCAAGATCTGGCACAACTTTCTTTGTAAGGCTCTTTGTTATTCAGTGCAATCTAGCATTTAAAACTCAGTGGCAAGGTGGATAAAGCCAAGGAGGCTTTGTATGCTCCTTAGTTAATCAGCAAATTTGCAGTGACAAGACTTTATTTTTTTCTCCACTCATGAATACTAAAACTTTTAGCTATGCAATTTCTCCAGGCTACATGGGTGCCACAAGCTAGGAGGCCATCTTTGTGACCTATGCAAGTGACCAGTGGGTTTCTTAGCCACATTGTATTAGTTGGTGGTATATCAACCCAGAGCCAGAAGTTATAATAGTAATTTTATTAAATGATTATTAAAAATTGTAAAGAGATAAATTGAAAAATCAATTTTATCATTGTCTAAAACAATGATAGTTGCAACCTGAGTACCAATAAGTGACTATTTTTAATGTCTTCAAATATTAACCAGTCAATTCCATTTGGTTAAAAATCAAATTTAACAGAATTTTTTAATCCAGCCAGTAAAAATCATGGTTCTCTTAATTTTGCTACACATACTCCTTCTTCATATTTTTCTGAAAAGGCCTTAGGGACCAGATTATACTGTTAAAATACAGATTCTATAAGGTTATGTCAAATTATAATTTGCTTCTTTTAGTTTGAAGGCTCTTTGTCTCAAAACTTTACAACCAGGCCACAGATATGACATTAACTTTATTTTTCTTTGAATTTTACTACTGGCTTAGAAGTCCTTTTTAGGCTATTAAAAAGCATCATTCTGTAATTTAGTCACTTCAACTCTACAAGTTGTGTTGTTGATTATTTTGTTTGTGTCTTTTTGAACATGTAGATAATCTTTACAAAAAAAGCTAATATGTATTCTCTATAAATTAATATTTCATAATCACTTGATATTGTGCCAGAAAACATTAATGTTAAAAGTAGTAAAAATGTGGAATTAACCTAAATGATTATCAGCAGGTAACTAGATAAAGAAGCTAATATAAATATTCATAAAACAATGCTACCCTGCCATGGGAAACTATGATATAGTGACTTTGAGAAAACATGTGTAAAACTTAAGATGAATATGCTAAGTGAAATAAATTTAAAAATGCCAAGAACTATTATTGAATTGCTTCACTCTTTTTTACAATATAACTCATTGAAATAAACTATAAAAGAACAACAAAACTAACTCACAGGCTTCTGGTGAAAACTATGGGAATGTTTTGAGTAAAAAGATTAGGAGTAATAGATAGAGTCTTTTAGAAGATGGGATGGTATTGGAACTTTGGTGGTAAATATGGTAAACTTATAAATTCTATACTATCAGTAATCAAAAACAAATTAAAAGTTGATTATTCAATTGAATGTCTTGCTTATTCTACAATTATTTCTTATATAAGTACAATGACTTATAATGCACACAGCAGTTTTTTATAAGTTACCCAACTATAACTCAGCCTTTTTGCTGCCTCATTTCTCTGATGTCATAGACTTACACAGTCTTTCTCTCCCTTTTAAATTAACTAATAATGCATGAATTTCTATTTATACTACCTTGAATTAAATATAGACTTGAATTTTAATGTTTAAAAGATATGACTTAAAATAAACTCTTCCTTCATGTCTCTTCTTATGCCCTCACTTAGTTTACTGAACAAATTTTCCAATCCTAAAAGGAGTGCCAGAGACCTAGTATATCAGGTAAGGCACTTGCCTTCATGTGGCCTACACAAGATTAATACCCAGAATAATTTGAGGTCCCTCAGAGAACTACCAAGAGTGACCCCTGAGCACAGAGACTAGATAAGCCCTGTGCACAACTGGTAGGGCACAAAAACCAAAAAATGTAAAGCCCAGCTATAAGAAGAAATACATTAACCTCAACACAATACAAAAACATTATGTAACAGGAAGAATAATAACTTTATACTAGCAGCAAATGAAGGTAAGTATTCTGATCCTTTCAATCATCCCCCCAAGACTTCACTAATTGACAGTTCTACAACTAATATAAACCAGGAGATGCAAGGCTGCCCAAACTATACTAATTCAATCCACTAGTGGCATTTGCTTGGAAGTTGGGTTTACAATTTTTCTGTTGTATCCTTTAAGTTTAGACTTTAGGGAAATTATGTTTACAAAAATTATGTTTGTGTTACTGTTGTTCAGAGTTAGTTAATCCTTGCTACCAAAGGTTTAGGCGTAGCTTGAGACATATGTGAAAGTATGGTTGGCAGATTCATCCCTGAAGAGACAATAAGGACAAGATCCCTTCCTTTGCTCAAGCAACCTTAGTATCTTAAAAAGGTCTGTGCCATCATCAAACTACAATAGCAATTATTTGCTTTCTATCTTCTTGACTCTTGGTTATCAGGATGCAGGTAGGACTTGCAACTCCTGGGTTCTAGTCATCTCATTTAGTGATAAAGATTTAACTTACAATCACAAAAAGCTAGCATCTAAGGCCAACACTCTAGACCAGTATTATCAAATTCAACAAGAATAGCAACATCCGAATTGGAAGAAAGCTATGTAACCTCTTCCACAGACATTAACACAATATGAAGAATGGTAAGACAAAGAAAGTACTCTAACTAGTGGATCAAGAAAAAAATTCAGAAAAATTTCCAAATGCAACAGAATTTAATAATTTAACTAAATATATTTAAAAGCATCAGTCATAATTATACTTGCTGAAATTAAGATAAAAATAGATTTATAAAATAAGAATTTGAACAGAACAAAGAAAATATGACAAGGATTCAAATATAAATCTAAAATCTAAATAAAACAGTGATTGAACATAAAAGCATAATAGAGTGACTCATCGGTAGAATGCTAATGCTAAAAAATAGAATATGTGAGTTAAAAGGTAGATTAATTGAGACTATTCCCCCCCAAAAAAGAAAATAGAATGTTTTTAATTAAGATACAAAAAGAAACATGCAGGATAACATTAATAGGTACAACATATTCATCTTAAGAATTCAGAAAAAAAGAGAACAGAGAGATCATACAGAGATTAAGGTGCTCACTGTGCATGCTATCAACCCAGGTTCAAACCATAGTTCAAACATATGATCCCCTAATAACTGCCAGGAGTGATCCCTGAGCAAAGTATCAGAAGTGACCTCTGAGCACTGCTGGGTGTGACCCAAATACCTCCCCGCAACAATCAAGGATTTCCAAATGTAGAACAAGTAGGAAATATGGGGCGAAGGTACTAATTTCATTTGAAGTAATAATATTGGGTAACTTCCCCAAGTTGGGGGAGTAAACAGAAGAGTTCTAAACAAAACTAAAATACATTGTGCTAAAATTAGTAAAAATCAAAGATAAAAAGAGACTCCTCAAAAAAGCAAAGGAATAGGGCCAGAGAGGTGGCACGGAGCAGTAAGGTATCTGCCTTGAAGGCACTAGCCTAGGATGGTTCAATCCCCTGGTGTTCCACATGGTCCCTCAAGCCAGAAGCGATTTCTGAGTGCATAGCCAAGAGTAACCCCTGAGTGTCACCGGGTGTGGCCCAAAAAAATAAAACCAACCAACAAACAAAAAAAGCAAGAGAATAGCAGTATCATTTAAGAGAAATCCAATACAACTGTCAACAGATTGTTCAGATGAAATTCTACAGGCCAGAAAGGCTACACCTGAATGGCATAATATATAGATATATAGATATAGATGCATAGATATAGATATATACATATATATAAACACACAAATATATATACAAAGTGATTAATTTTAATACCATCAGCCAGATTTTCTCTAAAAATTAAAGTTATAACAGCTTTTCAAACAAAATAATTTAATTTGTTTCCATTAAGGCAGCCTTTTGGGAGCCAGAATAGAGCAGGTAGAGAGCATTTACCTTGCATGCAGCTGACCTGGTACCTCATATGCTCCCCTGAGCACTGCAAGGAGTGATTTCTGAGTGCAAAGTCAGGAGTAAGCTCTAGGTATTGCTGGGTGTAGACCAAAACCAAAAGAGCTTTTAAAAATTCTAAAAGAACTTATTTTAATATTAATATTATTAGTATTGTTCAATAAGGAAAGGATTGTTTCCATAGAAGGAAAAAAAGCCCCATCTGGGAGCAGCAAGACAGAAAAAAATATCATAAGATAAAAGAAAGAAAGTAAAATAAGGACCATTAGAGTAAGTTTAAGATTAATGTGTTTTCGATTTAAAACAAGCATTTTTTAAAAGTGTTTATAATCCTACATGTAAGCCTTAGGTAATATCTAAACAAAAAAATATCTAAAATAAATAAACTAGAAGATAAAATAGTACTAAATATTCTATAAAGAACTTACCTGCCATCTAAAAAAATTTCCTAAAACAGAAAATGTTTTCATATCTTAGATCTAGCAAGGTGGTATATTCAATTATATAAATAACTTAGAACCTCAACAACAACAAATACTATAAAAAATAAAAAGAAACTGTCAAAAATAGGCAAAAAATTAAGTAGACATTTATCACTTATCTACAAAGACATGCAAGAAAATACAAATGAGGTACCACTTTATGCTGAGCATAGCCTATATCAAAAAAGTCATAAACAACTTGTTTGGACAAAAATGTAAAAAAAATAATAAATCATATTATATTGTTGGTAAAATTGAACTGGCCCAGTCCCTTTAGAAATTGGAGAGGAGGTTATATAGATGCTAAAAATAGACCTATCCTGTTATTTAGCAATTCTTGGTATTTACAGTAAAATTATAAATACACTAAATCCAAAAAGATAAGTGTGCACTTAACATTATTTACAATAACCAAGATTTAAAAAGTAAAGCAAGTGCTCAATGACAGATCAATTAAATAATTGAGATAGGGACATTTATATGTGTGTGCATATATATAGGTATATTGTTGAAATGGTATTGCAGCAATAATAAAAATCTTGGGCTGAAGAGATAGCACAGTGGTAGGGCATTTGTCTTGCACACAGCCAATCCAGGGTGAACAGTGGTTCATATCCCAGCATCCCATATGGTTCCAATCACTGCCAGCAGCGATTTCTGAGCACAGAGCCAGTAGTAACCCCTGAGTGCCACCCGGTGTGACTCAAAAACAAAAACAAAAGTTGAAATCTTTCCATTTGAAAAGCTATTTGGAATGTATGTATGTACATAAACATTATGGTTTCTGTCAAAAACAGAAAAATACTAACTGATCTCAGCTATTTGTGAATTATTTAAATAAATAAATAAAGGAAAAAGCAAAGACTAACCAAATCTAAATGTTTGAGTCATTCCATAGGACTGAGGATAGAAGGGGAAATGGGACTAAAAAATTTGAAGTATGTCTGATAGAATAATGACAGTGAAGATACACTGATACTTTGATGATAGATTTGGTGTGACAAAATACTTTGAAGAGGTATGAAAAAGCACTGCCTAAACATATGCATGATCTAAATTAAGGTTGTCTAAATAGAAAAAAAGAAAAAGTACAACAATCCAATTAGGGATAAAAGTGTGGCAATGTATACTCAATAGAATATATAGCTATAGAAAAACATGAGAGATTGTCTTTTGCAATAACATTGGTTAATATGCTAATTGAGAGACTGATGACGTAGAGAATATAAACAGCCAAGCAAATTAACAAATCACAACAAAAGCGGGGATTATAATCTGTAAAAAATAGATTCCAGAGTGATAGAGAAAAGTAAATGGAAGGAAAAGATATAAGGGATTATTTTGATAGTATATGGCACTAGAACTTTTGTGATGGATGTGGTAAGGCTTATATACATATAGAGGTAAAGAGACAAGTGCTAGACATTTTCATAGTTTTGTAAACTAATGGCAAATGAATAAAATTATATTTTAATTTGACAGGAAGGTGAATAAAATTAATAAATGAGAAAATAAAGGGACTCAAACATTTCATCACTTTCCAAATTTTTGCAGGAGATTGATTTCATACGAAAAAAGAAGACTCAGATTTGCCTTTAGTTCCATTTGTTTTGATTAAACCAATGATTTGGTCCTCAATCTTATTCTCAACTTTATAATATGAACCAACTGACCAATATGCGACCTTCTCATGGAAGCATAAGTCCTCTCCATATCCCTGAATAACTTTCCAGTATTCCCTTACTTCTCAGGCCTCATCTCCTAGTGCTCTCTCATTCCTTCACCTCTCTCTGCAGTCCAGCCTTCATACTTTTTTTAAGACACTAGGCATTGTCCCCTTCTAAGCTCTTGCATTTTCACTTCCCACTGATGGAATCAGTATATCTCTTCATATTTTTACATGGTTTGCTCCTTCACCTCCCTACTAAATAGCATCTTTCAAATTGACTCTAAATATGGCAGCTTCAAAAACAATTCACACACACACACACACACACACACACACACACACACACACACACACACACACACACACCAAGAGATAAACCTTTTAAAAGCCAGAATTTATATTACCTTCTCACTGCCTAGAACACAGTAGCCTCTCATAAAATATTTTATAAAATGAATAGCAATCTAGATGTAACTGTGAGGGTGATTTGTTTTCTAAATCTCACTTGATAGTATATTGATAACAGGTTATTTTCATATGGATTTTGTTAACAGTGCCAAAATAACATTGTTGATCAAATTTCTCTCTCTCAGTGTAATTGCCAATGTTTCACTGAAACAAGGTCCGTAAAACCACCTCCATTTTATTCTTATTGAAGGTATTGAGTAGCAGATAGGGAATGGAAGAAGAAATAAATGACAAAAATGATTCATGTTGACATTTCTTGCAACTGGGTAGAAATTTTTTATACCGTGTTCTCTTTACTAGGATAAATTTAAAATACTCCTTACACAAAATATTTTATAAGCCTATAGTGAGTTTCTTTCTAACTGAAGGATGAAAAGGAGGCAGGAGATATAATAAAGCAGGTAATGTTCTTATCTTGCATGTAAATGACTTGGTTAGGCCCCAAGCATCACAATCAGTTTTCTGAGTTTGCCAAGACTGACCCCTGAGCACAGAGCCAGGAATAAGTTTTAAATACCACTGAGTATGACTTAAAAACAAAAAAGAGAAAAAGGAAAAAAATTTTCATAATTTTTCATGGAGTCCATAATTTATTTGATATCTGATGTCTTTTTCTGTGCTCATAGCTTTAAATGTCTTTCCTGGGGCCAGAGTGATAGTACAGTGGATAGGGTACTTGCCTTGCACACAGCTGACCCAGGGTTTGATCCCTGGTATTAAATATGGTCTTCCAAGCACCATCACGAGTAATTCCTAAGTGTAGATCCAAGAGTTATTGATATATGTGGCCCCCAAAATATTTTAAGAACAAATGAATAAATAAATAAATAAATAAAAGTCCTCTCCTCAGAAAATATCATTAAACACACGAGTCCACTAGACGCCCTAGAATTCTAAATTCTCACACCTAAGTTTTAATAATGACTTTTTATCTCATCTTAAAATAATTTTTACTTAAAGGACCTTGATTTACAAAGATATTGATAGTTGAGTTTTAGATATAGAATGTTTCAACACCAATTACAACACCACTTAGCATTTTGATCAAGATTGTGAGGGTATGACAACATAAGGTCAAATTTCTGAGAGCACCAAGTTTAGAAAGAGTTCTTCTATCCTTATTTTGGAAACAGCAGGAGGCTCTCTCAGAAAAGGTGAAAGCAGGTAAAGGCACACTGTATCCACCTGCACAAAACTCCTCCTATTAGCTAGAAGGGACAATAGGCCTGATTACAGACTCAGCTGTGGCAGCCCATCCCACTACTCCTAACTCATTCATTTCTCTAAAACACAGCCAATCTGCAATTCCAGGAATAGCTAAAATGCTTTAAAGAGAATTATGGATTTCTAAATTTAAAAAAAATTGGAGTACTAAAATGGTTCTCAAACAAAGTCAGTGGTGTGTTTTTTAGATTCCTTTTTAGATATATATACTATCATCAAAATTATTATAAGATGTAATCCAAAAACCAAAAAAAAAAAATAAAAGTGATATGCACAATACCCTTTCGTTACAATATTACAAGCCACAGGGTCTAAAAGGAAAAAAGAGGGAGGAAAAGGAAGAGGAAAAGGAGGAAAGAAGAGGATGGGGAGGAAGAAGAAGAGGAACAAAGTAGAAGGAAGAAGACAAGAAAAAGATGATTTGAACAGAAAAATGATGATGCCGGAGGGGTAGCACAGAATAGGGTGTTTGCCTTGAATGCAGGACAGTGGTTTGAATCCCTGCATCCCATATGGTCCCTTTAGCCTGCCAGGGGTGATTTCTGAGCATAGAGCCAGGAGTAGCCCCTGAGTGCTGCCCGGCATGATCCAAAAAAATCCAAAACAAACAAAAAATAAAGAAAGAAAGGAAAAAAGATGAGATCATGTAATTTTATGTGATAGGCAGGAATGGATCTGAACAGTATCATACTGAATGTAATTAGTCAGAAGGAAAAGGGCAAAGAGACATAGTAGAAAAGTAAATACCCATAACTTTTTTAGTTGAAAATAAAGGGGAAATGATTATTTCTCTCTGTTATAAAAAAAGTTTTCCACATCCCCTTAAAAGAGTTACTCACATGAGAAATACAGGTAGCCATACTTTGAACCTCACAGCACTCAGATGAATTGTTCCAGAAATCCAAAGAAAATCAATCGGAAGCTCTTAAGGGGGCCATATTGTCTTTCTTTTGTGTCTATCTTGTCATCTCTTCTCTTGAACATATTAATCAAAGCCATTTTAGGGTTTGTGTTTAATAACTGCACATCTGGACCATCAATGGATCTATTAATTGATTTGCCCTGATTTTTAGACAGGTGGTATTGTCTCCAGGTGTTCAATTAATTCTTAATTGCCACAGCCATATATTATCTATAAAAATTATAGAGGATATGCTAATTTCCTCCAGAGATTACTCAAACTTTTTAATCAAAATCTCTGAGACCAAAGGCAGGTCTAATCTGCCTTTGAAACTAGATTTCTATCTTTAAAATGGCTGGCCCATTTCTTTTTCTCAGGGCTTATTATTTCTATATTCTCAACTCATGCATTTGTCATGATGAGTGGGATTTGAACACCAATGTTTATTTTTTGGTACACTGCTAGGTGTGTGTGTGTGTGTGTGTGTGTGTGTGTGTGTGTGTGTGTGTGTGTGAGAGAGAGAGAGAGAGAGAGAGAGAGAGAGAGAGAAAGGGAGGGAGAGAGAATCTTCCTAGTATCATAAAAATCCCAAAATTTTTAAACCCCCATTTTTTATCCAACCTGTCACCTGTGCTTACAAATTAGCAAATACTTTGAGAACAAAAATAGAGTGTTGCATGCTGACCTCAATATGTTCTCTGTCTTTCGCTTTTTTTATGTACATTTTAGATTAGTTAGTATCTGATACACCAGCAGCCTTGTATATTTATATCTGATCTTGGCGGCAGATCTGTTCATATAGGAACTTCCCATTATAGCAAGAAGCAAAGATATATTTTATTTGGTGCTTTTTTGGTAAATGGTGTTTTAGTTTGTTTTATTTTGAGTCAAACTAAGCAGTTCTCCAGACTTATTCCTGGCTCTGTGCTAAGCAATCACTCCTCTGAGGACTCAGAGGAACCATATAAAATGACAGGCAATTTAACCCAGGTTAGCTGCATACAAAGCTAGCACCCTATCCATTGTACTGTCTCTCCAGCCCTATATTTTTTTTAATAGAGTGATTTTTCTAATACTGGATGATACACATACAGAAAAAGAAAGTAAAAAGATTATTTATAAGCCTATCATCCTTATATGATCAATTTAGTAATTAGTATTTTCACAAATTGTTTCCTTCTGTGCTCTTTTCCTAAGTTTACCTCTGCTCACCCTTTTATGTCATTGTAACATGAAAATTTATACCCTAGTAAGAGCTTTAAGTAAAGGTTAGATTCTGTTTAAACAACAACAGCAACAAAAAGCTCTAGCCTAGCTTTTGGTCTACGATCTGTTCAACAAACAAGATCTCAAATTTCAGAGGTCTGACTGAGACAACCGCAACTGAATGGGTCTTCCGGAAACATAACAAAAGACTTTATCCCAGGCTCCATCCTAGGAGCAACATAATGACCAAGACACCAACTACAGAAGATGGATTAAAACGACACTGAAGAACCATAACTGCTAGAACCACAAAGAAAGACTTCATAAGCTCCATTCCTTGAGCTGCACAGCCACCAAGATCTCTAGATACAGAGGTCTGATTTTACCATCCAAGACAAAGCAGAAGTCTTCCATACACCATGAAAGCAACAAGGGGAGAGTAAATGATCATACAAGGAGTCTATAGTTAATCCCATGACAGTATACTTCAGGGGTGGAGAAACCCTATATCTCCTAGGCCAAGGGAATTCCCTCTATAATATCCCCAATAGTTACTGTGCCTATGCAGGGGGAAAAAGAAAAGGGAAAAAAAAGCACAAAACAATCATTTTTCCACATATTTATTTATCAATTGATCGATTTTTTTTTGACATCTTTATTTTGGGGTAGAGATTGAAGTTGATGTCTTCAATATTATTTTATTTTATTTTATCTTATCTTTCTCTTTCTTTTTGCACTGGATTATGATTTAATTTCAGAACCGAGACTATTGTGTGGTGCTTGTCTTTATTGCTGGAGTGCTCACTGGCTATTTAATTTGATATTTCTTTCTGTATTGTTGTGGTGTTTCAATTACCTTTTTCACATTCTCTCTCAAACTGAGGTTGGAAGCCTCAGACTCCACCCATTTTCAGTGTATTTGACTTTTTTTTCTCTTATTTTGTACCCTAATCTATTGCTTTCCTTTCCTTCAAACAAAACTACATACCTCGATTTATCTAGCTCTGCCTCTTAAATAGAGGGGGGAAACAAGGGAGGTTCCAGGACCAAACAGATATATGATCACTAATAGTAAGCCAGACAAAGAGGGGTCCACCTACTCTAGCAGCCCTGGGGGGATGATGATGGGGTATATGGTTGTAGAAAGGGAACTGGGATGGGGGAGGGCATATTTGGTGATGGGTATTCCCCTGATTCAATATTAATATGTACCTAAAATACTACTGTGAAAGATATACAATCCATTATGAAAAAATAATGTGTGTTTTAATCAGAAACTTTCTTTGACTTAATGTATTATTATATTATATTAATTATTTTATATGTTGTTACATTACAATATTATGTTATGTTAGTTTACCTCATTATGTTAATCAATTTTGTCTCTTGAATAAATTTTTACAATAACAAAAGTACAGAGAATATATATTCCTATAAAAAAAAAAGTTAGATTCTGTTTAAACTTCTTTAGAGATTTTTTTTTGTCTTTCTCTATTTTTTTCTCAGTTTTTTGTCATACCTGGAAGTGCTCATGGCTTACTCCTGGTTCACTTCTAGTAGAACTTGGGATACTGAAGATCAACCATAGATCCACTGAGTAAAAGTACCTAACTCAGGTCAACTGTGGTCTGCAGCCCTCTAAGAGTTTATAATTGACCTCATTTAGAAAAAAATTATATCTCAACAATAAACCATTTGTCATGCATGTGTGAGGCTTTAGGTTTTATCCCCAGAACCACACATAAAAAGTAAGTAATTAAAAGTAAAAAGCGACAAAAATACGCCTGCCCAGTGGGGCCCAACTGTGAAAACCTGTGAGTTCTACCTGTGTATGTCTGTCTACTGTCCTCTTGCATGAAACTCTTGGGAGTGGGGTAAAAGACGCTCCAGAAAACTTGCTCTCCCAGAGGCCATCTTCTGGGCGGGATGCCAGAACAGAAAAACCGGCAGCTTTTGCAGCAGCCGGGTCCCCTGTCTGTGACATCAGGCGGGCAAAATCCACGAAAATACACCTGCCCAGTGGGGCGCAACTGTGGAAACCTGTGAGTTCTACCTGTGTATGTCTGTCTACTGTCCTCTTGCGTGAAACTCTTGGGAGTGGGGCAAAAAGAGGCTCCAGCAGAGCATGGCCGCTACGCAGCCGTGCACTCTTTCTAAGAAAAGAACACCATCGCAAGAAGAAAAAGTCACACTAAGAACTGTGCTATATCACAGAAGCAAGCATTTCTCTCCGGACTGTCTTCTCTGTTGCATGCTCGGGCCTAAGATTGGATCCTGTGTGAGGCTTCATCCAAGGAAGACTCCCCTCCCTTAGAGGCAAGTCGGCCCATCCAGAAAGGGCGGAGCCAGAGGAGTGTGCTGCCTGCATCATATAGCCAATAAATACCACCACAACACGTAGAAAAACCCACAATACAAGTGTGACAATGGGGAAACAACGCAGGCCAGCATCAGACATAGAGAATAAAGATGACAATTCTGATGACCAGATAATGACCAACCAACTGATCAACCTCTCAGATAAGGACTTTAGACTAGCAATATGGAAGATGCTCAAAGAACTCAAAGAAACCACAGATCGAGTTGAACAGAACACTAATAAGAACCAAGAAAATGTGAAGACAGAAATCACAAAACTCCAAACTGAAATAACATGTCAACTAACAGGCCTGAAAAAGTCAGTAAATGAAGTGGATGACAAAATGGATAAGCTCTGGGACAGGGTATCAGAAGCTGAGAATAGATTTGGTGCTGTGGAAGATGAGATACATAACAATTCCATACAGCAGGAGAGATTGGAAAAAAAAAACTTAAAGCAAATGAGCAGACAATGGAAAAATTAGTCAAAGAATGGGAACAGATGAAAATAGAAGTCTATGATAAGATCAACAGAAATAACTTAAGAATCATTGGAGTACCAGAGACCCAGGAAGAAAATTTCCAGGAAGAATCAACAGTCAAGAACATCATTAAAGAGAAACTTCCAGAGCTAAAGAATATATGTGATCAAATCCTGCATGCTCGAAGAGTACCAACCAAAAGAGACCCCAGAAAAACCACCCCAAGACACATCCTAGTCACAATGACAAATCCCACAAATAGAGACAGAACTCTGAAAACAGCAAGATTAAAAGGGGAAATTAAGTTCAAGCAAGCATCCTTGAGATTTACAGCAGACCTGTCACCAGAAACACTCAATGCCAGAAAGCAGTGGTGGGATATTGTGACAAGACTGAATGAAATTAACGCTTCACCCAGAATACTATACCCAGCAAAACTCACTTTCTGGTTTGACGGAAAAATACATGGTTTCACAGACAAAAAACAGCTCAGAAACTTTACAGACACAAAACCAGTCTTAAGAGAAAAACTGAAAGACCTAATTTAAGACAAGACTACCCAAAAGACACACCAAATTTCGATATAAAGATGGCATTAAATCCCAGGACAATGCTTTCTCTCAACGTCAGTGGACAAAATGCACCAGTCAAGAGACAAAGAGTGGCTAAATGGATCAAAAAACTCAATCCAACCTTCTGCTGCCTACAAGAAATGCACCTGAATAGTCAGAACAAACATAGACTCAAAATAAAAGGCTGGAGAAAAATTATCCAAGCAAACAACACCCATAAAAAAGCTGGAGTGGCCATACTAATATCAGATAATGCAAACTTTATACTCAGGAAAGTTGTAAGAGACAAAGATGGACATTTTATATTAATCAAGGGGTATGTAGAGCAGGAAGAAATCACTCTCCTAAACATATATGCACCAAATGAGGGGCCAGCAAAATATTTAAAACAACTGTTGACAAATCTGAAAAACAATATCAATAACAACACAATAATTGTGGGGGACCTCAACACGGCTTTGTCAACACTGGATAGGTCAACCAGACTGAAACCAAGCAAGAATATACTAGACCTGAGGAGAGAAATGGAAGAAAGAGGCCTAGTGGATATATATAGGACACTCCATCCCCAGAAACCTGGATACACATTCTTCTCCAATGTACATGGGACATTCTCCAGGATAGACTACATGCTGGCACATAAAACATACCTCCATAATATCAAGGGGATAGAAATTTTGCAGACTACCTTCGCTGACCACAAGGCTCTGAAACTATTTGTGAATTCCAAAGGGACTCAGAAGAAACACTTTAACACCTGGAAGTTAAACAGCCTCATACTCAATAACCAGTGGGTCCGAGATGAAATCAAGGAGGAAATCAAAAGGTTCCTGGAAACAAATGACAATAAAGACACAAACTATCAGAACTTATGGGACACAGCAAAAGCAGTACTGAGAGGAAAATTTATAGCTTTGCAAGCACACATCAGGAAGGAAGAAGGAGCTTACCTGAGTAGCTTAATGACACAGCTAGTAGAACTAGAAAGTGCTCAACAAAAGAACCCAAAAATAGGAAGACAGAAGGAAATAACAAAGCTAAGAGCAGAAATCAAGGAAGTGGAAACCCAAAAAACAATCTGAAAGATCAACGAAAGCAGAAGTTGGTTGTTTGAAAAAATAAACAAGAATGATAGACCACTGGCAAACCTAACAAAGAAAGAGAGAGAGAGAAACTTGATAACTCATATCAGGAATGAAAAAGGAGAGATCACTACTGATATGACAGAGATTCAAAGGGTAATCAGAAACTACTTTGAGAAACTCTACGCCACCAAAAATGAGAACCTGGAAGAAATGGATAAATACTTGGACTCTTATAATCTTCCATGGTTGAAGGAACAGTATGTAGCATATCTAAGCACCCCCATCTCCATTGATGAAATTAAAATGGTAATCAAGTGTCTGCCCAAAAACAAAAGCCCAGGCCCAGATGGATTCACTAATGAATTCTTTCAAACTTTCCAAGAGGAACTACTACCAATCCTGGCAAGACTCTTTCATGAAATTGAACAAACGGAAACACTTTCAAATAGCTTTTATGAAGCCAACTTCACCTTGACACCTAAACCAGACAGAGATGCTACAAAAAAAGAAAATTACAGACCAATATCGCTGATGAATGCAGATGCAAAGATCCTCAACAAATCCTGGCAAATAGGATTCAATGCCTCATTAAGAAGATCATCCACTACGATCAAGTAGGTTTCATCCCAGGAATGCAAGGATGGTTTAACATCCGTAAATCTATCAACATAATACACAACATCAACAACAAGAAAAATAGAAATCACATGATCATATCAATAGATGCAGAGAAAGCATTTGATAAGTTCCAACACCCATTCTTGATCAAAACTCTCAGCAAGATGGGAATGGAAGGAACCTTTCTCAATATAGTTAAGGCCATCTACCACAAACCAGTGGCAAATATTATCCTCAAAGGAGAAAAACTAAAAGCATTCCCTCTAAATTCTGGCACAAGACAAGGCTGTCCTCTCTCACCACTCCTATTCAACATACCACTGGAAGTACTTGCTATAGCGATTAGGCAAGAAAAAGATATCAAGGGAATCCACATAGGAAAGGAAGAAGTCAAGCTCTCACTGTTTGCAGATGACATGATGCTCTACTTAGAAAACCCTAAAGACTCTACCAAAAAGCTTCTAGAAACAATAGACTCATATAGCAAGGTGGCATGCTACAAATTTAACACACAAAAATCAATGGCCTTCCTATACACCAATAGTAATAAGGATGAAATGGACATTAAGAAAACAACTCCATTCACAATAGTGCCACACAAACTCAAATATCTTGGAATCAACTTGACTAAAAATGTGAAGGACCTATACAAAGAAAACTATAAAACTCTGCTCCAAGAAATAAGAGAGGACACGCGGAAATGGAAACACATACCCTGCTCATGGATTGGCAGGATGAACATCATCAAAATGGCAATACTCCCCAAGGCATTATGCAGATTTAATGCTATCCCTCTAAAGATACCCGTGACATTCTTCAAAGAAGTGGATCAGGCACTTTTGAAATTCATTTGGAACAATAAACAACCCAGGAATAGCTAAAGCAATCATTGGGAAAAAGAATATGGAGGAATTACTTTTCCCCAACTTTAAACTTTACTACAAAGCAACAGTTGTCAAAACAGCATGGTATTGCAATAAGGACAGGACCTCAGATCAGTGGAATAGGCTTGAATACTCAGAAAATGTTCCCAGACACACAATAACCTAATTTTTGATAAATGAGCAGGAAATCCTAAATAGAGCAGGGAAAGCCTCTTCAACAAGTGGTGTTGGCACAACTGGCTAGCCACTTGCAAAAAATTGAACTTAGACCCCCAGCTAACATCATGTACGAAGGTAAAATCCAAATGGATTAAAGACCTCTATATCAGACCCAAAACCATAAGATATATAGAACAACACATAGGCAAAACACTCCAGGACATTGAGACTACAGGCATATTCAAGGAGGAAACTGCACTCTCCAAGCAGAGATTAACAGATGGGATTATATTAAGCTGAGAAGCTTCTGCACCTCAAAGGAAATAGTACCCAGGATACAAGAGCCACCCACTGAGTGGGAGAAACTATTCACCCAATACCCACCAGATAACGGGCTAATCTCCAAAATGTACAAGGCACTGACAGAACTTTACAAGAAAAAAACATCTAATCTCATCAAAAAATGGGGAAAAGAAATGAACAGACACTTTGACAAAGAAGAAATACAAATGGCCAAAAGACACATGAAAAAATGCTCCACATCACTAATCATCAGGGAGATGCAAATCAAAACAATGATGAGAGACCACCTCACACCACAGAGAATGGCACACATCACAAAGAATGAGAATAAACAGTGTTGGCGAGGATGTGGAGAGAAAGGAACTCTTATTCACTGCTGGTGGGAATGCCGTCTAGTTCAACCTTTCTGGAAAGTGATATGGAGATTCCTCCAAAAACTGGAAATCGAGCTCCCATATGATCCAGCTATACCACTCCTAGGAATAACCCTAGGACACAAATATACAATACAAAAACCCCTTCCTTACACCTATATTCATTGCAGCACTATTTACCATAGCAAGACTATGGAAACAACTAAGATGCCCTTCAACAGACGAATGGCTAAAGAAACTGTGGTACATATACACGATGGAATATTATGCAGCTGTCAGGAGAGATGAAGTCATGAAATTTTCCTATACATGGACGTACATGGAATCATTTATGCTGAGTGAAATGAGTCAGAAAGAGAAAAACGCAGAATGGTCTCGCTCATCTATGGGTTTTAAGAAAAATGAAAGACATTCTTGCAATAATAATTTTCAGACACAAATGAGAAAAGAGCTGGAAGTTACAGCTCACCTCACGAAGCTCACCACAAAGAGTGATTAGGTTAGTTAGAGAAATACCTACATTTTGAACTGTCCGAATAATGAGAATGTATGAGGGAAATGGAAAGCCTGTCTAGAGTACAGGTGGGGGTCGGGTGGGGAGGAGGGAGATTTGGGACATTGGTGAAGGGAATGTTGCACTGGTGATGGGTGGTGTTCTTTACATGACTGAAACCCAAACACAATCATGTATGTAATCAAGGTGTTTAAATAAAAAATAAAAAAATTGCTGCAAAACAACAACAACAACAAAAGTAAAAAGCACCCAACTTCAGTTATTTGATGATGTCTACTCTCTAGGTGTTTGGCTCAGCAACCAAGGGCCTCATATATACAAGGGCAAGTGTGCTCTACCTCTGAGTCACATTCATAGCCTTAAATTATTCTTTTTTATTTATTTGTTTCTTTGATTTGTGGCCAAAATCAGAGATTTGAGGGGAAAGGTAAAGAGGTGTTTGCTCCTGTCTATATTTGGAATCCCACATAGTGTAGGTAATAATGAGTTTCTTTTTTATTTTTAAAGAGTAAATGGTCTAAAGCAAATTTAAATATAAAATATAAATAACTGGATTAAATGAACATTGTAAAAAAAAATAGAAGCGAGGTTTTTCTTTTAGAACTTTAGTTGAAGCTTCTTTTGCCTGAAAAGTTTTACAGAAATTGCTTTTCTCTGGCTTTCATTTATTATATCCTTGCAGTAGTAAACACTCTACATGTGCTTATGATCCAGCCAGCATTTGGCTAACCCATATATCTAGTTAATTTAAGATCAAGCCACCGAGATACTAAGCTGACCACAACTCTGACTTCTGATGAGCTGTTATTTTGTGAAGTCAATATGCTAAGAATGGAATTTCACAGTAGAAATTTTCCACATCCAAGTTGTAAAAGAAATTATTTATGGTATAATAGTTATTTTTAGACCGACTAACTAGTCAGAACTTTGTAAGTGACAATGTTTAATCCCTCTTCCCTCTGAAGTTTCATGTTCATACTTGTCCTGGATTCCAGGCAAGGTAGCATGAGGCCCTTGGAAGCAATTCTTTAGATTCAAGACACCAGGATGGATGGTGACATGTTATTCTCTTGTAGTCAAATCTGATCAACACATGTCTTTAGAAGGATTCCACCAGCCTCTTGCATGGTTGTTAAAAAACATTTCATTAGACTTCTGCCTGGATACCCTCATCCGAAAACCTATATGTAAGGATCACAGCACACACCCAGAGAAAACTATAATGAATACTCTAGCCTCTTTTGTCATCTAGGTGTGCCCAGATCTCTGATCCCTGCCTGACCTACAGTCCCCGCACTACGTGCTATATCTCTGTGGCTGCCCTGCCTAGGAAGCCCCCGAGGAACCCCTCTCAAATTAAAAAACAATGGTACACTAGAGCGTCCACATGACAATTTCACCCCTTCCATCCCACTAACTGCAATGTTTCTAGTTTTGATATCTTGCCTTAAATCTCTCCACAATTGTCCTCCAGGAATATGGGGTCACTATTCTTCTGTATGAACACTGACATAGCATTTTAAGGTACTGACATAGTTAGGATAACAGCTTATAGAGAGTAACTTTGTGCTGAAATACAAAGAAACAACTTTAGATTTCAAACAATTGGGAATTTGAATCTCAAAGTACAGTGCCCACAAATCTTTAAAAATAATGGAGAAATGAAAGAACTTTGCTTTTTGGAAGACAGGGTCACGGGTCTTGACAAATTATTGAACTCAAAATCTCAATCTACATCAAAGAGAATCTTAAAGCAATGATCATAAAAAAAAGACAATCATTGGAAAAACAATTAACCAACTGAAAGAGGAACTAAATCAGTATGTCAAAAGTCCATTCAAATGGAATAGATGGAGTTAAAAAATATCATAGCCATCTATAACAACAGAATTTAACATGCAGAAGACTGTCTCAGTGATATTGAAGATAAATATATGGGCCTTCACCAGGAATGGAGTGACAAAAGAAAAGAAAAATAAATAAATGGAAGAAAATAAAAGATCTGTGATAGATAATAGCAAGAGTAATAAATTTCAAATCAAAGGAATGCCAAGAGAGAAAAAAGGGAAAGAGAAAGGGGCTGGAGCGGTGGTGCAGCGGTAGGGCATATGCCTGGTGCACAGCTGACTCAGGACAGTCAGTGCTTCTTATCCCCCAGCATCCCAACCCCAAGCCAGGGCGATTTCTGAGTGCATACCCAGGAGTAATCCCTGAGTGTCATCCTAAAGAGGCTTCCACAAAAACGATCTCCTAGAAACAATAAATAAATACCACAAAGTAACCAACTTTAATGTCAACACAGAAAAAAATAGATTGTAATCTTATATATATATATATTTATATATATAATATATAAATTTAAATAGAAAGAGATCAAGGATCTTACTCCATTTAAAATAATATCAAAAGAGATCAAATATCAAAGAATCAACTTAACAAAAGACTTGGGAAAATTATATCATGATAACTTTAAATAGCTAAGAAAGGAAGATTTTAAGAAATTAAAAATATTCCATTCCATTCTCGGGCCCGGAGAGATAGCACAGCGGCGTTTGCCTTGCAAGGAGCCGATCCAGGACCTAAGGTGGTTGGTTCGAATCCCGGTGTCCCATATGGTCCCCCGTGCCTGCCAGGAGCTATTTCTGAGCAGACAGCCAGGAGTAACCCTGAGAACCGCCGGGTGTGGCCCAAAAACCAAGAAAAAAAAATCCATTCTCATAAATTGGAAGATTAATATTGTTACAATGACTATCATACCTAAGCTATTATATAAATTCAGTGCAATAACCATTCAAATTTAGACAATATTCTTCAGGGACCTAGAAAAGTCAATAATAATGTTTGTATGAACTAAGAAGAGGCCATGAATAGCCAAAACCATATATAGAAAAATAAGAAATGCAAAAGTATCTCATTACCTAATTTTAAACTGTTTTATAAAGCAGTGGTGATTAAAACTGTCTGGTACTGGAAGATCAATGGGTCAAAATCAAATACCCAAATGATAAAATCCTATATAACTGGTGAGATCATTTTTGATAAAGGAGCTGAGAACAATAAATAGAGTAAAGATAGCCTCTTCAACAAATGGTGCTAGTAAAATTAGATAACTACATGTAAGAAATTAAAACTTTATATCTTACACCTTACACAAAAATCAATTCAAAGTTGATCCAAGAACTTGGGACCCTACCAGAAATTATAAGTTCCATTGAGAAAACATAGACAGAATGCCCCAATATTTGGACCTCAGAGTCATTTTTATTGATACGGATACCACTGACAAAGGCAACAATATTAAAAATAAACAAATAGAACTACATCAAATTAGAGTTTCTGTATGGCAAAAAGGAACATGGCTGAAACTCAAAGATAGCTAACTGAATGGGAAAAATATTTTTACTTGACACTTTAGATAAGAGCTTAATATCCAAAATAAAGTACTAACAAAAATCAACAAATGCAAATTTTAAAGTCCTATCATAAAATGAGAAGAAGAAGAAGAAAAGCAAATTGCCAATGGGCAAATGAAAATGTGCTTAGAATCACTTATCATTAGGGAAATCTAAATAAATAATGAGATCATTTCACATTCATGAGAATGGCATGTATCAAAAATAGTAGTACCATCTGTGCTGGTTAAAAAGGAACTCTCTTCCATTGCTGGTGGGAATATTGTCTAGATTAACCACTATGGAAATGACATGGAGAATCCTCACTTAAAATTGAACTTAGAACTGAAGTGCAATATGACCCAGCAATTCCATTTTTAGGTATCTGTCCCCAAGACAGTTTAACAGTCAAGATATTGAATCAACCTATGTGTTCAACTACAGATGAATTGACTATGAAGATGTGGTACATGTACACAATGAAATAATATGCAGCTGCAAGGTACAATAAAATCATGCAATTTGATGCAATCTCATTGGGACAGGAAGATATCATGTTGAGTGAAGTAAGCCAGAAGAAGAAAGACAAGCACTAGTGATCTTACTTATCTGTAGTATATAGAATAACTGGATAAGGAAACGTAATGTAGTAATGGGAGAATGCCTAGGTCTCTCTTGACCTCAAAGTATAGGTAGGAAAAGGACAGAGAAGAAATAAATCAAGCAGGAACTATTAGAAAAAGAAATAATAGGGGAACAGGGAACTGGGCTTCAGTTATATTAGAGATGTGGAAGAGTATATAGCTATGTATCTAAAGCATAAATTCAACAACACTGAAAGCATGAGCTCTAACCTGAAACTACCAAAGTTACTTTGTAAACTATGGTTCTTTACATTTAAAACAATCAAAAAATAAATAAATAAAATGTGGTTTACATTCATGTACAAAAATTTCATCAACAAAGCAGGTGTATTATAACATGACTAGTAGATATCAAGTGTTGCAGAAGACTGAGCACCACATCAACGATGGATAGGAACCTCTAGAACCCAGAGACTCTATCCTAGACCCTGACCTATAACCTGTGCAAATACCAAGATCGCTAGCTACAGTGGCTTGAATTTCTCACACACAACCAAGAGGAAACTTTCCTGGCATCACAAAAAAGCCTTTGGGATGGGGTAATGAGTATATATGGAGCCAGGGGTTGACCCCATGATGGTATGCTTCAAGGATGGAGAAACCCTGAATCTCTTAGGCCACGGGAATTCCCTTTCTTCCCCAATGCTTACTGTGCCTGTGCAAAAAAAAAAAAAAAAAACACCAAACCCCACCATCCCAGCACCCATATTTTTTCTTGTTTTGTTTTGATTTGTTAGTTTTTTACTTTATTTTCCTTCTCTTTGTTCTTCCACTTTTCTCTTTCTTTTTCACACGTGTGGTTATTATTTAGAGATTTATTTTCATTTTTATTTGCTGGGTCCATTTTTTCTTTTTTCCTCCATTTTTCTTTTTTTTTTCTCCTTTCTTTTTTTGGTAGTTGTCACCAAATTTTTTCTCCCCTTTTTCTTATCCTTTTTTTTATCTCCAATGACAGTGGAATGGATGCTCAATCTACAACAAACTGTAAAGTGGAGACCAGTCGCATTGGCATACTAGGGGGTAGAGGAAGGAGAGATGGGATGCATGCTGGGAATAGGGACAGAGGGAGGTCAGCACTGGTGGTGGGAATGCCTCTCATTCATTGTCACTATGTACCATAAATGATGCAGTGAAAGATTTGTAATGCACATTGGTCACAATAAAAAAGAAAAAAAAGAAAAAATATAAAACTATTAGTAAAATACTTATTTTCAAAATAAGGCGTGTGATTCCATTTTATTTGAGACCCAAATTGAAATTTTCTTATAGAATAACATAGGTATATGAAGCTTATATTTCAAAGAAAACACTAGAGATATAATACCATGAGTTTTTTTTTTAATATCTATCACCCAACATAAAAAAGAACAAGCCCATCTAGGACACATAAATAACACACATAAATAACTACAAGATATCACAGATAAGTTACAGAAGATTATTTTTGCAGAAAAAATTTTTTTCAATTTTTTAGGCAATGTTACTACACATTTTTACTTGTTCTGATAGCTCCTGGTTTGTTGAGGGATTTTATAATTCATGTAAATAGTTTTTTAGCCTTCATTTTTGTCTTATATATTATTAAATGCCTAAATTTTTCACCTCAATTGTTTTTATATCTCCTGACTTTTTCCAAATTATATTTAAATCAAAAGCCACATTAGGCAAATCATAACATCTCTCAAGTTTTAATCTCTCCATTAATGACCATTTTCAAAAATATAGCACTGAGAGAGGAGAATGAATGTGTTGAACTTTGTGCAAAACAATTAGAGAACAATAAAGACTAAGACTATATTAAGTAAATATATTTTTCAGCAATATCTTTCCTGAATAGTTATCCAAAACTATAAAAAAAAATTTTTGTTTTTTCGGCCACACCCGTTTGATGCTCAGAGGTTACTCCTGGCTAAGCGCTCAGAAATTGCCCTGGCTTGGGGGACCATATGGGACGCCAGGGGATAGAACCGTGGTCCTTCCTTGGCTAGCGCTTGCAAGACAGACACCTTACCTCTAGCACCACCTTGCCGGCCCCGCAAAAATATAAAAATATTAATTTGGAATATAGAGAGAAACAAATAATTTGAAAATATATTAGGGTTCCTATATATATATATTATTCATCATTATATTCAATAGCCAAGGATGGAAACAACGCAAATGCCAACAGCAGGTGAGTAGATTAAAAAATGTAACATATATACACAATTGAATACTACTAAACCAGTTACCAAAAAATCTTGCCTTTGTAACAACATAAATGGAACTAGAGATAATTATGCTAGGTTGAATAAGTCATATAGGTAAAAGACATTTATTTTTTTTACTCATGTAAAATAAAAATAAATAATACAAACAAATAGCATAGAAATTCTTAAACTTGGTGAAAAATACAAAAGTTAACCTGTAAACAGGGATGAGAGAAGATAAGTATAGTCAATCTGATAATGGGAATGGCGCTATAACTTTGGTACTAGTTTGGTGAGACATAAACATAAAAGTTCAGTTGAAATTTAGTTCAACATTTAAAAACTATATAGGAAGAAAGAATTAATAAAATTATCTTAAAATAGACTATCTGGCCAATGGACTAAGATTCTCAGAAAACAATGTTGGATTGTTATATATAATCCTTTACTCAAATTCAATTCCTTTCTTCAAAAATTGCAATAAGCATATATCAGGAATCATGTGATCCAAGATGCAGCACAACACACTACAAACATCAGAGCCCTGAAAACAAAGATCAATTGCTATTGTCTATGTGATAATAATGCAAAACTCACAGTGTTCTATATTCCTGGGGAACTTGTAGAAAGCATCCAAGGATTCTGAGGCTAAAAATGGAAAGAGTTGACATTCAAAAATAATAACCCTGTGAAATGATCAAATGGGTCACCTCAAAAAAAAAAAATGACACTAGGACAAATGCAAAACAAGAACTAAGCAAGCTTAGAAAGTCTAGATCAAGCTGCCTCTTCCTGCACAGCCTATATTTTGAAACTGTGTATCACTGAAAGTCTGTAATCTATTAAATAGTGGTACCCTGATATATAAGGGCAGGTGTCCAGAAGTGTCTACCTCTGGGGCAGGCATTTTACTTCTCTCTCTCTCTTTCTCTTTCTCTCTCTCCTTATTTTGTGGCACTGTGGTTTGTACTACTGCAAAAGAAGGGGCGCCGTGAATGTTCTTTTTATATTAGACCTTCTCTACTCAAACTGCACTCTCCACTCTTTGTGACAAGCTACCTACCACGGAATGGTCCTCCTGATTTTCATCTTTATTGTCTCTAGATAACATCTCCACACTGTCTTTTATTTTCCTTATATCCCACAGATGAGTGAGGTTATTCTGTCTCCCTCTAACTCATTTAACTCAGTATAATGCTCTTCTTGTCCATACATGCATAAGCATAGCTCATGATTTCATTGTTTTTCTAATGGTTGCATAGTTTTCCATTGTGTAGATATATCACAGTTTCTTTAGCAACTCCTCTCTTGCTAGGCACCAGATTCTGGCTATTGTAAACAGTGCTTCAATGGCATAGGAGTGTAGAGGTCATTTTTAGTATTGTGTTTTGTATTCCTAAGGTGTATTGGTATTTCTGGATCAGAAGGAAATTCAATTTCCAGTTTTTTTTAATGGATTTTGTTTTTGTTTTATGGGGGATCACACCAGGCAGTGCTCGGGTTACTCCTGGTTCTGCGCTCAGAATTTTCTCCAGGCTCCTCCAGGCTCAGGGGACCATAAGGGATGCTGGCAATCAATTCCACATAGGCCATGTGCAAAGCAAATGTCCTACCCATTGTGTGCTATATTTCCAGGCCCAATTTCCTGTTTTTTACTAAATATCCTTTTTTTAATTTTTTTTTTCAGAAAGGCTGGACTAAATGCATTCTCACCAGCAGTGAGCAAAAGTCCCTTTCTCCCCAGCACTGATTGTTCTTATTCCTTGTGATGTGTGCCATTCTCTGTGACATGAGATGATTTGCCTCTCCCTGATGACTAGTGATGTGGAGCATTGTTTCGTGTGCCTTTTGGCCATCTGTATTTCTTCTTTGAGGAAAAATCTGTTCATTTCTTTTCTCCATTTTTTTTGATGGAGTTAGTTGTTTTATTTCTTTTTCGGTTGTATCAGAACCTTAGATATTAGACCTTTATCAGATGAATATTGGGTGAGTAGTTTCTCCATCCCTTTTCCTGTTTCCTTTTAAGTGCAGAAGCTTCTCAGTTATTAGACAATACAGTAATGAATGTCAATTTAAGTGTTTATATTGGCATTCTATTCTATTGCCACAGCATCAAAAAAAAACATAATCTCACTTTGTAAAAGTCATAGAAGAAATGCAAATAGGAAAACACTGAAATGTGTCAATAGTTATCATTTGCTATATTAATTATGGTCTTTGGTTTCCACAAACTCAGACTCTAATCCAGGAAAAGATTTGAGCAATAACCAAGAAAATGCCTATTAAAAAAAGATTTCCAACGTATCATTAATATAAGTCAAGTAACTCATAAAAAGAAATGGGTAGGTATGACAGTGATAGGATTATAATATAGTAACGTTAGCTCTGAAAATATAGCAAAAAATTTTTTGATTCAATATATTTCAATAATATAGAAACTGCTAACTGGTCATATAAAAATAAAGCTTTTCTCACCAGCTCAAAAATATGGCCAAAAGCCTGAGTACAATAAATATATTCCCTACCCAAAAAATCTATTAAACTTTTAAAAATCCAAAGATAAATAAAGGGAAAAATAATTGCATTCATCTAATGTAGAAGGGAAAACAATTCACAAGCTTGAAATGCAAGGGAGGGGAAATTTTCCTTCATCAGTGTCTGCAAGTGTAATTATTAATGAGGATTTTTCTAAAATTGGGGACTTTCGTGTAATGATTGTTTACAAAGTAATACAGATAATATTGAATTCCAATGTCTATACATGTCAGAGCATATAATATTGCATGGAGCCTGTCTTGAGGTGAGTTGGTTCAATTACTTGTCCTGAGTTTTGCATTTTTATAATTAAGAGACCAAGAAGGTCATCCCTCTCTCCAATCGCAACTTTAAGACAGCTTCTGCTAATAAGCAGGAAAGGCCCTTTCCTATGAATCCACAAATCTAGTTTTTCCCATTGTTGTTTCTTCAAAATCAAAACCATTGCTAGGATTTATGTTCTCAGCAACCTAACAAAAGTAACATATGCAATTCACTTATGACTCTCATGAGTGAAGTATATTAGGTAGAAAATTATATACTAAGATTACATGAGCAATTAACCAGCTTTGTCAGTTGAAATAGTGACAGCTATTAATCATATCTTTCTGATTCTTCCCTATTTTTAATCTGTTATTATTACTCTTACAACAATTTTCTGATCGCTTTATTTTCCCCCAACCTATTTCTCTTTCAGAGAATCCTCACTGAACTCTACCTGACCTCCTTTCATACCAGATAATTTTCCCCCTGAAAACTCTCGCTTCATTTCATTCCAGCCTTCTGGTTACCTGATTCTAGCTCCCTCTGCTGATTGGAACCAATTTGCTTGCAAGGGTCTTGGCAGATATCAAATGAAAGCACTAACTCACATTCCTGCTCTGTAACCACCATCGATTGTAAGAAGAAAAAAATATATGACTTGGTTGCACTCAAAGCACTTCTCAGCCATGTTATGCATAAAAATGGCTTCTTTAAAATACTCCAATGAAAATAGCTAGAATACATGATTTTAACATTGCAAAATAGATTATCACAAAACATCTGGGATGATATACAAACTTCAACTCAAATATTAAATTCACATGATTGCCATCAGTATCTTTAAAAATTCTCTATACGAGAAATGATTAAGTAACAACTCTAGTAGCCAGTTCTCAGAAAACAACAGGATCCCTTTTGATATATTTAAGCAGAAAATGATAATATTTTGTTAACTAACAAAATAATAAGGAAATTAGAGCCTCTGTTCTCAGGAAAATATCCCAAACAGTGCCACATAACTAACATAAGGAGAATTGACTAAATTCCTGGACCAAACCTTGACCATCCTGCTATTGTACTCTAAAAAAATGTTGTAAGACAGCAGCACTAGAAGCTCACACTCTTTCTCCACAGAATTTTTCTCTCACCTCTTTTTCTGCCATTGCCCTCATAAATGTTCCTATAAATCTGTGAGGCTTCTTTTTTCTTTTCTTTTTCTTTTCTTTGTTGTTGTTGTGTGTTGTAGTTGTAGTTGAGCCACACTCTGGCAAAGCACTTACAGGTTACTCTTGGGTTTGCTCTCAAAAATCACTCCTGGCAGACTCAGGGAACCCAGATGGGATGCCAGGAATCAAACCGGGTCCATCCCAGGTCTGCCACATGCAAGGCAAATGCCATACCGCTGTTTTATCACTCTGGCCTGTAAATTGTGATTTTATTGAACAAGGAAGCTAAATGCAAAGGAGGGGGGAAAGAATAAACATAGATTAAATCCCTGTTTATGTCACAATGCCCACCATGAAGATCAACCAATGCACAATTGTGTCATCTGAAGTTTGACAAAGAACAGGCTGAGGCCTGCCTGACTTCATAAAACCCCAAGTCAGTATAATGGCTGTGAGATACATCCCTTCTCCTCCACCAGCCCATTGTCCTTTTTCTGCTTTTTTTTGTCTAATTCCCTATGTAAGCTCTTGATAAACCCCAATCCTAGAATCAGAGAAAAATGGTTCCGTAGGAATAGGTTCACTCACTTATCAGTTTGCTAAGGTTACCCATTGCTTGTGTGAACTTGCCTCTCAAATATTGGCTTTCCAGCAGTGAGCAACTGTGCCTTGGATTGGGCAGCAGAGCTGATTTTTAACACCCTCTGTCCACACCAGAAAGTCAGCAACTTCCATGGCTTTGCTAGCCAAAGGAAATCAACAATGTCTGCTTTCTGCCTGGCTCTTTCAACAAAAGTCTCACACAAGGAGTCTTCTATTTATATCCTAACCTGCAAGAAATGTTCAGTTCCAATATTGCTCAAAATATGCAAAGGCTATAGAAAATTAGTGTATCATCAGAGATCTTACAAACGCACAGGAAATCAGATGGGTACCAATGGCTTGCAATATAAGGCCTTGAATCTGATCCCCAAGGCCATCCAGATAAATCTGGTACTATCCTGGTAGCTCTATTATTGGTACTTAGTCTGTGATCCTCAGCAATGAATCAATCCCCCCATCTCCTGCCAATATAGTCAGGCATATGTATGTTCAACAACTAAAGAGTATGACACCCTAAGTAAGCACAGCAACAAAATTAAGTGTGGGATCACTCTGACCAGGAATTTAACTCCCTGCCCAGCACCGTGTAAGCACCAGAACATATAGTCTAAGGCATTACCCTTACTGCAAGCACCTCTAGTGCATATAAAATACAGCAACTTACTATGATCACTACAACCAAATGTTTAAGTTCCATAACCAAGCATGTGTGTGATCCTCAACATATATAACAACAATGAGAGAGGAAAGTGAATAAAAATATTTTAATATCATAAATGTTGGATTCAATGGCTAAATTTAAATACATATATATGTATATATGTATATGTATATCTGTATATATATACATATATATAAAACACTAATTCCTCCTGGCTCTATCCTTCTTGAACTTTCCCATTGTATTATTGTACAGCTAGCAGTCATCAAAGAGCAATAGATAACCTCTATCCACACCCACATTCAGAACAACTTTGGGAGACAGTAAGTGCTCAGACAGACTTATGTCTTAAAATAAATGATTATCATTGCTTATATTTAAAACCAGAAACAAATATTGAGCACATGTTATACCCAGGACTTGTTTAGGATGCTAATAAGTGATAAATGAATAAAATATAAATTCTCAAGGCTTATTAATTAGGGAATAAGAGACAACATTTGGGGACTAACTTAAATGTACCTTGCCAAGGAGCATGCGCTAATAGCAGTATGTAAAAGTTGTCAATGAAACCAAAAAAATAAAAAAACTAAGATATTAACTATGCTTTAAATTATAGAACTGGGTAAGTGCATGAGCAATATTTGATTTCCAATGTCTCCAAATGAAAAGGAGTTTGACAGAAGAAAAAAGACATTTCAAGTAAAAGAACCAGAGACAGTTGAAGTGTATGAGCACTTAGCTAGGCTTTCTTCCAAACATTTTACAAGGAGTAAAATAACCCACTCAACAAATTTACTACACAGCTAATATAAATATTCCTGTTTCACACTGAAGTTGAATGTTGGTGTCTTGGTTTCAGTGTCTGAGCTCTCAGCACAGCCCCTGTACAAATGTGCTGTTTTCCTACAGTGGATGGGCACATGGAAGAGGCATGAAAGTGTATAAAAACATCATCAATGAAAGAGCATATGCTCAGCAAGTATAAGTGGTGTCTTATATGTGTTGGATTGAGGATAAAGAGAAATTTGAAAGAGAATCATAATCGACTGATTCAAAAATATTGATGTTTTAAAAGGTAATACAAGGATTTGAATCAGTTCCAAATACTGCGTATGGTCCCTTGAACCATCACCAGGATGACCTCCAGAGGAAAGTAACGAAGTAAGTACTGAGTATCTCCCAAGTATTTGGGCCCAAATCCTGCCTCCCAAAATTTAAGGTGCTAAGAATTGAAGCCAAGGCTTAACAAAATAAGCAATATCACCAGTCCTCTGACTCAGAATTCTTTTTCAGCAAGTTCCAAGACCAACAATATTTACCTTTGCCAGATCGACAGTGGCAAGGGAGGAGAGATTTCTTTTTCATCTTTCAAAAGTTGCAGTAGAGAAGGCTAGCTAGTCTTGCTCTAAATTGTAAGTCTTGCCAGATCACGTTGGAACCTGTGTATCAATGGGAGCTGTTCTCCTTCCCCTTCTGTCAATTCTAATGTCTAAAATGGAGATGCATTGAGAAATCACCTATTTTTCCTCTTTGATCACAAACCAAGATTGCTATCAATTTAGATGGAAGCACATAAAATATCACACTAAGGGAAAGTTTCAGAAACTTGTCATTTGAAGCACATAAAGTCTAATAAAATTGCTTTTGTTTTCGTTTTGGTTTTTTTTGTTTGTTTTGTTTTTTTGAGCCACACCCATTGACACTCAGGGGGTTGCTCCTGGCTATAGGCTCAGAAATCAATCCTAGCTTGGAGGACCATATGGGACGCTGGGGGGATCATTGTCGTGAGTCAGCCACATGCAAGGCAAACACCCTACCGCTGTGCTATAGCTCCAACCCCTAAAGTTTAACCTTCAAAAGAGGATGATTCTCCACTGTAAAAAAGAATCAGTTAAGGGGGGCAGAGTGATAATACAGTGAGAAGAGTATTTGCCTTGCATGAGTTCAACCTAATTTGATACCCAGCACACCAAATTCTTCCCTAGTCCATCAGGAGTGATCTCTGAGTATAGAGCAATAAGTAAGCCCCGAGCTACACTGGATGTATCGCCCCAGAAAAAAAATAATAATAAAAGATAGGATCAGGGGCCGGTGAGGTGGCGCTAGAGATAAGGTGTCTGCCTTGCAAGCGCTAGCCAAGGAAAGATCCCAACCGCGGTTGGATCCCCCAGCATCCCATATGGTTCCCCCAAGCCAGGGGCAATTTCTGAGCGCTTAGCCAGGAGTAACCCCTGAGCATCAAACGGGTGTGGCCCGAAAAGAAAAAAAAAAAAGATAGGATCAGCTAAAGGCTAAGGCAGGGGTCTCAAACTAGCGGCCAGCGGGCCAAACATTTTGTGACCAGCCTTCAAATATCGCAGTATTTGTGATTATTTGCTTACCAAATAATCACAATAAAAATCGTATTAGTAAGAAAAAATCACATTAAACATTCGCATACCCCGAGCAGTTCCGTTCGGGGTATGCAAATGTTTAATGCAATTTTTTGCGATTTTTTCTTACTAATGCGATTTTTTTATTGCAAATATTTGGTAGGCGAATAATCGCGAATACTTTACGCCTAGCACAGACGTCATTTCTGCTGCTCCTGCCTGCTGTCCCTTGCATTGTCAGAGGCCTAAGGGAGAGAAGGGAAAGAAGTTTATTACAGAATTAGATTCTGTCATACCTTCATCATGACTTCATCAAAGCCTGCAGTGAAGAGAAAGATTGATGACGAGCAGACAATTTCAGGAAAAGTGGGAGACGCAGTATTTCTTTGTTGAGCACAGGGGCATCCCCACATGTCTTATTTGCTCAGAGGAAGTTGCAGTGCACAAGGAATACAACTTGAAATGCCATTATTCAACTAAACATGCTGAGGAATGTGCAAAATATCAAGGAAATGAGAGAGCCAAACGGGTTGCCAGTCTTAAAGCATGTCTAATGAGGCAACAAGATTTCTTCAAGAAAGTAACCAAAGAGAATGTTGCATCAGTCGAAGCTAGTTACATGGTTAGTGAGATGATTGCTAAGGGGGGGGAGGGGGGATGGGAACCATTCACAGGAGAGTTTGTTTAAAAAATATGCATGTTACAGGCTGCAGGTATTATCTGTCTGGAAAAGAAAGGTCAGTTTAGCAAAATCAGCCTTTCTGCTAACACTGTGGCAGAGCGCATTTCTGAAATGTCAAGTGACATTTATCTTCAACTGTGTGAGAAAGCCAAATCTTTTGATGCATACTCAGTTGCTCTTGATGAGGGCACAGATATAACAGACACTGCGCAGCTCACAATTTATGTCCATGGTGTTGATTGCAATTTTGAATTGACAGAGGAGCAGCTCACAATAATTCCAATTCATGGCTAGACCACCGCTAATGAGATATTTCGGCATCTGTGTGATGCCATTGAGGATGCAGGTTTGTCATGAAAGAGGTTTGTTGGAATAATAACCGATGGAGCGCCATCGATGACAGGGAGGAAAAATGGACTGGTGGCACTTGTTCCAAAAAAACTTGAAGAGGAGGGTGTAGAGAAGGCCATTGCTCTTCACTGCATTATCCATCAGCAGGCCCTTTGCAGTAAATGCCTGCCAGGTGACAATGTGATGTCTGTTGTTGTGAAATGCATCAATCAAATCAGATCCAGGGGCTTAAATCACAGGAGGTTCCTGTGCTTTTTTAGAAGAAATGGAGTCAGAATGTGGAGGTGTGCTCTATTTCACCAAGGTACGTTGGCTCAGCAGGGGAAATGTCCTGAAAAGAGTTTTTGAGTTGAGAGAAGTGAAAGCCTTCATGGAGAAGGATGGGAATGCTGTTTCTGAGTTGAGTGGTCACAAATGCCTCATGGACTTAGATTTTCTTGTTGACATCAGACATAAGCTGAATGTACTAAACAAGTGTTACAAGGCCCGAGGCAGCTTATTAGTGCTGCCTATGACAACGTGAGAGCATTCTCCACAAAACTTGTGTTATGGAAATCCCAGCTCTCTCAGACAAACTTTTGCCATTTCCCAGCATGCAAGGAACTTGTGGATGCAGCCATACCATTCAATTGTGAGAAATATGTTGATGCTATTTTTAAGATAGAGAAGGAATTTGATCATAGATTTGCAGACTTCAAAAAGCACAGAGCTACTTTCCAAATTTTTGTGGAACCCTTTTCCTTTGATGTGCAAGATGACCCTCCTGTGCTTCAAATGGAGCTCATTGACCTGCAATGCAACTCTGATCTCAAAGCCAAGTTCAGGGAGATTAGTGGAAAAGCAGACATGCATGGACAATTTTTGAGCTTTCCTGAGCTTTCTCGAATGTTCAAGCACACCATGTGCCTTTTTAGGAGCACATATTTGTGTGAAAAGTTATTCTCCAAATTGAACTTCAATAAGTCAAAGACAGGTCTAGACTTAATGATGATCATCTTCATGCCATACTGGGGGTCTCAACTGCTTCCTCTCTAAAGCCAAACATGGTTCAGATTTGTGAGAAGAAGCAATGTCAAGTGTCTGGCAGCAAGGAATAGGCAAAAGATGCCATATTCAGAAGAACTGTTCATGATCTTCACTCAATGTTCTATTCATGTTCAGAAGAAATAATTAAAACTGTTAATAATGATGTTTGAGGACTTTTTTTTTGTGAAATCCCTTATGCGGCCCTGCCTCACCCCGACTTTGCCTCCTGCGGCCCCCAGGTAAATTGAGTTTGAGACCCCTGGGCTAAGGATATATAGCTCTATAGTGAATGCTTGCTTTGCATGTATGAGGGTCTAGGCAAAATTTCCAGCACTGCAAAGAAATAAGATGCAAGAGAAGGACTAGGTGTAGAATCATCAGCTGGTACAAAGAATAACACAGAAACTTAAAGCACCTACCTAGTGGACTATGGTCACAAGTTCAGATCCGATATCCTACATATGACAACTGAAAGCCTAGTTCTACCAGCTGTGACAACTGGTAACAAAGCAAAATTTCTGACTACACATGAACCAGAGAAATGTAGTATCACACACATACATCATCTATCTTCAGCAAGCAATTCAATTAAAAACACGTGTGAGGACCACAAACAGGCAGTGCAATCTTTGGCAAGCACATGCAGGCAGCAACCATAGTGAACACCACTACCGTAGTTTGCATACCTCAACTAAAAGTACAAACCCTGGGGATCAAATGCAAGCACCACAGATAAAGAAGTGACGACCTTATCATTCTATAACAAACTGCACAGGTTTACCACTAGCATTATAAGCAGGCATGTGTTCAGTGATGGTCACTTGGGGAAGGGGGGGAAGGAAGGAAGGAAGGAAGGAAGGAAGGAAGGAAGGAAGGAAGGAAGGAAGGAAGGAAGGAAGGAAGGAAGGAAGGAAGGAAGGAAGGAAGGAAGGAAGGAAGGAAGGAGGAAGGAAGGAAGGAAGGAAGGAAGGAAGGAAGGAAGGGAAGGAAGGAGGGAAAGGGAAGGAGGGAAAGGGAAGGAGGGAAGGAAAGGGAAGGAGGGAAGGAAGGAAGGGAAGGAAAGAAAGGAAGGAAGGGAGGGAAGGAAAAGAGGGAAGGGAGGGAGGGAGAGAGGGAAGGTAGGAGGGAGGAAAAGAAGGAATAAAGAAATGGAGGAAGCGAGAAAGGAGGGAGAGAAGGAGGAAGGAAAAGAAGGAAGGAAGGAAGGGAGGGAGGAAAGGAAAGGAGGGAGGAGGGAGGAAAGGAAGGGAGGGAGGGAAGGGAGGAGTGAGGGAGGGAAAGAAGGAATGAAGGAATGGAGGGAGGGAGGGGAAAGGGAAGGAAGAAAGGAAGGAAGGAGGAAGAGAGGGAAGGAGGAACACAGAAGATTGAGATGATTTACATGAATGATTCAGCTATCACTGATGTCTGTGATTCTGATATGATCTCAATTTGCCTTTATAAAAAACTGTCTGCTGAGCTAATTGTATTCACTCCTTTGTGCTTATTTCTTATGTTTATTTCATAACTATATTTACAGAAAGACTTGAGAAAATGTCACTGTGCAAATCAAAGTATGAATACAAGATTTAGGGTAATATTAAAATTCAATAGCCTTATTTACATTTAAACTATTATCATGTATATTTGAGCACGGTGCACCAGCTGGAATGGATTTGAAGTCACATCGCTGTCCAATGAATAATCTAATCCCTGTCTTTATTTCCTTGTCAAGTAAAGTGAAAACTTCCTCATCTTGGACACATTTAAAATCACTGCCAAACTTATTTATTCATTAGCAGTTCTTATTTCCAGAGAAGACTAATACAAAGTTGTCCTGTGATATGTGGAAGACCTACTCCTTTAAAGAATTTTTCCCAACTTTATTCATGTGCAGTGTTATATTTCTCTTGTCCTCCACTAGGAAATGAAAAAGGGTGAGCTCATTGTTTCAGACTGACAAATAAAGGCTTTATCTGCATGGCACCTTCCTCCTGTCAAATAACTCAGTTCTCTGTAAATAAAAGGAAAAAAAGGTAGCAAAATTAGTGACTTGGGCAAAGCAATCAAATGATTAGAATTTTTTTAAATGTCTTTCATCTTGAATTGGAGCTACATGCCACGGTGCTAGGGGTTCTTCCCAGCAGTGCACTAGGCTAATGCAGTCAAGGCCATGCACGGCAAGGGTTTTTACCAATGAATCACATCCCCAACCAGGGATTTTTCATTTTTCTATTATTGGAAAAATCATTTCCCTTTAATCCAGTTACATGTAGGACAAAGCGATAGGTCAATAAGGAGAGCCAAGCTTTTTAATGTTTAATTCTGATGTTTAATACTCTTTAAGCAGTGAGAACTGAGTCTTTCTCAGCCTACTTGGCTTTGAGTTAGAAAACAGGAAAACAACAGGGGAAAAGAAGCATGTGATCTATCACTGCTGTCTGACAGGGTAAATCCAATTAAGGGGCAGTGTTTTCATACTGCCAATGTCCTTGTGGGTTGGTGAGTAAGGTTAGTAAATAGGAGCTGAGGAGGATGAATACAATAGAAAGAAGATATTTTGAACAAAATATCCAAAGATGTTTGTCATTTTGTCTGTACATAAATCTCTGTATATGTGTCCTGCAGAGTTAGAGTTGAGAGATACGAACAGACAGCATGAGGAATCCAGTGACTCACTCACCTCCTATTAATCTCACTTCTTGAGGTGAACAAGGCTCATAGATCTCCTGTTTAAAAAATAAAAGGCAGAATGTGTACACATTTGGAGGTCCAAACTCAAACTTGTGTGAGCTCTTCAAAGGGAAAAGCCAAGTTATCTGAATCATGCAAGAAGAGACCCTGAAAGAAAAAAAAACTAATAATAGAGAGTAATAAAGGGAAGTGCTTTGCCACCAAAGACGGGCTCTACAATGAATACAAGCATCTGTGATGCTAAGGACCCATCTCTAGTAAAGAGAACATGATGCAGACAGAGTAAAGAGGACTGATAAAGAAAGTAACCAGAGTTCTAGATCAAATCCCTAAGTCACAGGGTCCCGTAGCACTGGTAGTCCTGTATGTATGGCAGGCTTCACACACACTGCATTTGGCAACACAAAAAATTTAATTTTTAAAAATAACACTAATCTGCTGAGTAATGTAGTGTTTTGTCTACAACTAATTGAATTTTTATATGATCATTTTATTTCATCTGCCCTAGAAATCATTATAGAAACTATCTTTTCGGGGCTGGCACAGTGGCGCTGGATGTAAGGTGTCTGCCTTGCCAGCGCTAGCTTAGGACAGACCGCAGTTTAATTCTCCGGTGTCCCATAGGGTCCCCCAATCCAGGAGCGACTTCTGAGCGCATAGCCAGGAGTAACCCCTGAGCGTCACCAGGTGTGGCCCAAAAACCAAAAAAAAGAAAGAAAGAAAGAAAGAAAGAGAGAGAGAGAGAAAGAAAGGAAGGAAGGAAGGAAGGAAGGAAGGAAGGAAGGAAGGAAGGAAGGAAGGAAGGAAGGAAGGAAGGAAGGAAGGAAGGAAGGAAGGAAGGAAGGAAGAAGAAGGAAGGAAGAAGAAAGAAAGTAAGAAAGAAAGAAAGAAAGAAAGAAAGAAAGAAAGAAAGAAAGAAAGAAAGAAAGAAAGAAAGAAAGAAAGAAAGAAAGAAAGAAAGAAAGAAAGAGAGAGAGAAAGAGAGAGAAAGAAAGAGAGAGAAAGAAAGAAAAAGAGAAAGGAAAGAAAGAAAGAAAGAGAAAGAAAGAAAGAAAGAAAGAAAGAAAGAAAGAAAGAAAGAAAGAAAGAAAGAAAGAAAGAAAGAAAGAAAGAAAGAGAGAGAGAGAGAGAAGAAGAAAGAAAGAAAGAAAGAAAGAAAGAAAGAAAGAAAGAAAGAAAGAAAGAAAGAAAGAAAGAAAGAAAGAAAGAAAGAAAGAAAGAAAGAAAGAAAGAAAGAAAGAAAGAAAGAAAGAAAGAAAGAAAGAAAGAAAGAAAGAAAGAAAGAAAGGAAGGAAGGAAGGAAGGAAGGAAGGAAGGAAGGAAGGAAGGAAGAAAGGAAAGAAAGAAAGAAAGAAAGAAAGAAAGAAAGAAAGAAAGAAAGAAAGAAAGAAAGAAAGAAAGAAAGAAAGGAAGGAAGGAAGGAAGGAAGGAAGGAAGGAAGGAAGGAAGGAAGGAAGGAAGGAAGGAAGGAAAGAAAGAAAGAAAGAAAGAAGAAAGAAAGAAAGAAAGAAAGAAAGAAAGAAAGAACGAAAGAACAAAAGAAAGAAAGAAGAAAGAAAGAAAGAAAGAAAGAAAGAAAGAAAGAAAGAGAGAGAAAGAAGAAGAGAGAAAGAAGAAAGAAAGAAAGAAAGAAAGAAAGAAAGAAAGAAAGAAAGAAAGAAAGAAAGAAAGAAAGAAAGAAAGAAAGAAAGAAAGAAAGAAAGAAAGAAAGAAAGAAAGAAAGAAAGAAAGAAAGAAAGAAAGAAAGAAGAAGAAAGAAAGAAAGAAGAAAGAAAGAAAGAAAGAAAGAAAGAAAGAAAGAAAGAAAGAAAGAAAGAAAGAAAGAAAGAAAGAAAGAAAGAAAGAAAGAAAGAAAGAAAGAAAGAAAGAAAGAAAGAAAGAAAGAAAGAAAGAAAGAAAGAAACTATCTTTTTTCCAAAACAGTCCTTGGAGTCATCAGTTTAAATAGAGCCTAGATCAAAGTCAGCCTCAGGAGGGGGACAGTATGAGAGTCCAGGTGAGACTAGATGTCTTGGTCTGTGATTTAACATGTTTTATGTAAAACTTTTAACTGTGTGTGGAGTTTCTAGTAGCAGAACCAAGGATCTGATTATTTTATTTTTAGTAGAAAAAATGTAATTTCTATTTATAATTCATTGTCACTACATTATAATGGGAGGAGTGGGGATAGCCTGACAGCTAATGAGAGAAACCTTAAAATTCACCATTAGAGTGAATATAGGGTTTAGAGATGGTTAGATAAGTAAGTGAATGATTTACCTGCATGAGGCCCAGGTCTAATCCCTGGCATAGCATGCCCAGCACTGAGCCAGGACTAGTACCTGACTCTACTGGGTATAACCCAGAAAGAAAAAATAAAAATTTGTTAAAATGATAGTATGATGTCCCTAAAAAAGGTCACTGCATCAAGATTTTCACACTTTGCATTTAGCATAGGAGCACTGTCATAAATCAAATCGCATGAAATATGAACTTTTAAAGTTAAAGAAGATAGCTTCTCCAAAGAAACACTGGCAGGCAAACATCTTCCCAAATCAAATCAGGGTCCTCCTTTCCCCCACTTGCAGACCACAAGGTCCTACTGATCAGCTATGAAATCAACTGGGCAATTTCTTTAGTATCAGGAATTTCTCACTTAGAAAGATGATCTTATTTTATACATGGTACTAACAGGGATGTGGAATATTCCACAAATGCTGGCACATAGGCAATTAGACCCTCACATTTCCAAGTCCTGTCAGCTGCTGAAGGAAAACCTTCAACACAGGTCTCAGTGCTGCTGGAGAGAGCATTGGGTGCTATGTAAGATGGCGCTGCACTGCTCAGCAACCCAATTAAAGAGTCTTTGCTCTGTGTGCAAGTCTGCAGCAGTCCCATAAATCACTGTTTCAGGCTTTTCTTCTCTAAGTATTTATTTCTAAAGGTCAAAAAAAAATAGACGTAGAAGTAACTTTATGTCTAAATGTCAAAATCAAACTGCCAAGAACAGGATCCTGTAGCATAAATGCTTTTACAGTTGGGTAATTTGATTATTAGATTTAAAACCTTTATCACCAACTAACAGAAGGTCCTCCATAAAACAGGAGGCCTCATATTGAATGAAGACAACTGGGAAAAGAAATATGTGTAAGAGATGCATCTGGCCCAGCAGATGGGTAAAATCCTACCTGGAGAAATTTGGGACTATCTGATGTTAATCTGAAACCCTGAATAACATCTCAGCTTCCCTTCCCTCTGCTCTAGTGTTTTAAAAGGCAGTCTGTCGTCTACAGCTCCCCCTGTCTAATCTCTCCTCCCTACTCAAACCATGAGTTTCTATTATTAGACCAGCCAGCATAATTTTACACTTTTATATTCAATTGTGAAAATGTTTCCATGTTACAGACAAACTAAAGTAAGTAGCCTCACTCATTTTGCAGGGAGCCCCCAAAACAATGCTGAAGGGTTTAGGGGGGCACTCCCAAGGAAACACAGCCCAGCAGACCAAGTTTAATATTTTGAGCCCATAAATATGAAGTCACAAGATCACTGCTCTTCTGGGTCCCACCAAGGCTACAGACAACAGTGCCAAGGATAGAACCAGAGGTTCCACATCCAAAGCATGTGCCTATGACTCCTTTGGTATCTCCCAGACACCCTTACTCACTTTTCTCAGCTCTACTGTCTTTTCTATTTATTACTCAAGGCAATGCTTCCTAGGGATGGTAGTTATAATATTTAATAGCAAGATTATCAAGATGGTCACCATGGTCTTCATAGTGCCTAGTTAATGATATACACTACTGAAATCAATGATATAATAACTTCTAGTGCTCAATACAAAAATAGCATTGCAGATTCTAGGAAAGATAGCAAAATAAAAGTTTATGAGAAAGAGAGGTGGCTCTCTTTCAATCAACACTGCTGGATGTGGTCCCAAAATAAAAGTAAATAAGAGTGTTCATACATATATGTGTGTGTGTGTACAAAAATTCTTCTATACATATACATATATGTGTAGCTATGCCATAGTGAGAGAGCTCTAACTTGGACTTGTGCTTGTTTAAATACATTATGTTAACAGTATATACATTTAATTAGTTCTTACTGCTCTATTTTTAGCTGTCCTATGCAACCCACATCTTACATGTTCACAAATATCCATAAACATACATAAGACAAAAATGCACATGATAAATCAGTATTATTCCTTAAAAGTTAAACGTTTTTATTAAAAAATAAAAAAAATTATTTGTACAATTTAATTTGTACAAATTAAAATTTTATTTGTTATTGAAATAATAGCTATAGTAGGAAAATTTTGGCAATTGAGCTGGTATCTCACATCAGATTCTTTTTTTTTTTTTTTTTTTTAGTTTTTGGGCCACTCTGAGCAGAGTTCTAGGCTTATTCTTGGCTCTACACTCAGGAATCTTTCTTGGTGGTAATCAGGGCAGATACAGGTTGCTGAAGATGAACCTAGTAGCTGGTATAAGGCTATACTATCACTCCAACCCTCATTAGGTTTCTTTACTTGTCTCACAGAAGTTGCACCAGCATTAAGTTCCACTTTTACATGTAGCTGCTTTCAGCTTCTGAGACAAAGAACTGTGCCATAATCATGAGATAGGAGAAAACAAAAAACTCCCTCCCTAATAACAAACCAGTTTTCCTTCAAAGGTATATATATTTTATTCTTAAGAATTTTGAAGGAGAAATTTTGTGATAGCCTCCAGTATATATAAAAACACAAAAGACTACCATATATTATTTACACATTTTGAATTTATATTTAAGCCTTTGTAAAAATTTTTCAGCCAACCAATCATTGGAGCTATCCAGAAAAACCTATTTACTGTATTTTTCTTCAAGTCTTCTTAAAGTCAATAGCCAATAAGCTAATGTTGGATTGCTTATATTCTGGTTTACTAGAATTTACTAAGATTTAAATTTAAATAAAATTTAAATAACATTATATTTAAATTTAACTTTGGGAATTCTGTTAAATTTTTTGAAAATTTTATTAAGATTTTTGAGCAATCTGGCTATAGTAAAGGTGAATTTAAATAAGAGGTAAATTGCTCCATCCTGCTCTCCACTCAATAAAATGAGTGAACTCAGGGTATGAAATGTGATACTCATGTTCACCCAGGGCTCCTGAGGGGAAGGAACTGCATCTTACATGACATTGATATAGAAAACAGAATGAAAACTTTTCAACTTACATCACAAGATAGTCCCTCTGGAGATGGTCACCAAGAGAACCCTCACAAATCAGAAAGCTGTTAATGACTAAAAGTAGGGCCTGGATGAGGGATGGTGAGGAGTGGGAGGACAATCCTAGTTAGTCTCATGTAAAAAGGCCTACTTAGTGGCCAAAGAAGGTAGGATGCTTGTCTTACACCTGGATTGCCTGGATTTGATCCCTAGCACCCTATATAGTCTCATATATATAGCACCAGTCCCTCCAGAAATAATCCCTGAGCAGAGTCAAGATTAGCACCACCAGATCTGGCCCTCAAAATATAAAACAAAAACACCACTGATTTGAAAATACTAGGGGGAAGGCCTTTTGCTTAATAAGCCTTCTAAATGACTCTGGTTTGAATCTAAAAGTTGAGAACCACTGCTTTAGATTCATTCAGTTCTGCATTTAGGATTGACCTCTCTATATTGGTTATATCTGAAAGTTGCTATGGAAACAGATCTTAAGAATTCTCGGGGGGCCGGGAAGGTGGCGCTAGAGGTAAGGTGTATGCCTTGCAAGCGCTAGCATAGGACGGACCGCGGTTCGATCCTCCAATGTCCCATATGGTCCCCCCAAGCCAGGGGCGATTTCTGAGTGCATAGCCAGGAGTAACCCCTGAGCGTCAAACGGGTGTGGCCCAAAAACCAAAAAAAAAAAAAAAAAAAAGAATTCTCATTACATGATCTACTTATCTGTTCTTGGACAACTAGGTTGATTCCAAATCTTAGCTATGATTAATAGCAGCATGAATATATCATTCTGGGTGAATTATTTTCTGTCCTGGGCATAAATACCCAAAAGTGGAACTGCTGGGTCATATGGTGATTTGATTCTGAGTTCACTGAGAACCCTCTATACTGTTTTCCATAGGAGTTGAAGAGGCAACATTTCCACCAGCAATAGATGAGTTCCTTTGTGATATATATGTATATATACATACAATGGAACATCACATAGCTATAAAAAATGATGCAATCATGCAATTCACTGCAACATGGATGGATCTGGAGGATATTATGCTAAATGAAGTAAGCCAAAAGCAGAAGGATAAATACAGAATGATATCACTTATATGTGTTATTCAGAATAACTGTATGAAAAAATACAATGGTTCAAATGGGGGTTATCTAGAACACCCTTGGCCCCAGAGTATAGTGAGGACAAGGAAATAAAATGAGTAGAAAAAAAAAAAAAGAAAGAAAGAAAGACCAATGTGAAACAATTGAGGACAAGGGCCAAACGGTCTTGTTTCTTTGGTGGTGTAAAGAAAAGACAAAACTGAAATATCCAAGGCACAGAGTCAACAATAAAATCATGGAACCCAAACTTTAACAACCAAATGCAAAAAGGTGCCTTGTATGATGGTAGGCGGGGATGGAGGTGGTGGTATGCAATGGACTCTGGAAACATTGTTGGAGGGAGCTTGACACAGGTATTGGGATTAGTGCTGAAACATTGTATTCTAAAACTAAACTATGAATAACTTTGTAAATCACAATGCTTTAAATTAAAAAAAATGAATTCTTATCACAGGGCCTGCATAATAGTACAGTGAATAAGGAGCTTGTCTCTCATGCAGCCAAACTGATTTGAGATCTGGCACCACATAAGATCCCCTAAGCACTGCAAATAGTTCCCTGAGGAGTAAATCCTACTGGGTGTGGCCCCTTCCCAAAACAAGTTCTCATCACAAGAAAAAATAACTTTTGCAATTATGTATGCTGATGATAGCTTAAGAACTAGACTTTTTGTCATTTGAACATTTATAAAATCATTGTTTTACAACCTGAAATCAGTCTCTTGCTCAATGTCAATTACATCTTGGGGAAAAAATTACCATAAACAAATAGCAAAACAGAATTTTCACCACAGATCATCTTAAGTAACTACTATGCCTAGAATCATTCTCAATGGCATCAAAGCTTCTATTTTCCAGAATAGAAACCAGGGGGTGAGCTTCTGGCTTTTTCAATAAAAGAGCTGGCAAGACCCAGAGAAAATAGTTCCCTTTTTCTGGGGAGTTTCGAATACAAAACAATTAAAGTAGCCATTTGACTTCATTAGAATTCCTTTGACCACCAAAATTCATTTGTCTCTGCTCTTAAAGAGAGCAGAACAAGCCTCAGAGAAGTCAATCTGGCAGAAGTTGAAACATATAAGAATAATATTTTAACCTTAAACTAGCAACTGAGAGACACCCCTTCCCCCAACCTAGCTGTTGCCTGCAGATCT